>NW_017671327.1:26812-108545 GCF_001879085.1 Nicotiana attenuata
ATCATGCCTAAAGTGGCACTTTGAAATATTTACATACTTGAATTGAAGCTAAGTTTAATAATATGAAATAAAACCCAATGAAAGAGTTAACCTATCTGAAAATAATTCTTGAAAATTTCTCAAAATATTTTCCACCAAATATTTCCACAAAATTGTCCCAACACCATCTGAACTTTTCAATCTTTTAGAAGCTCCAAATTCTATGGCAAAGACAATTTGGACGGGGAATTGAAAAAAATAAAAAACTTCTGAAACTTTTCATATTTTTGGAGTCATCAGCTCAGTGGACTTCTAATGGTCTGAAACAACAGAAAATCTGCTGACATCGACATGCAGGGGAAATTTCTCTTAGATCTTCCAAAAAGTTTCTCCAAAAATGTGGTTTAGAATTGCGATAGCTGTAGGATAGTTTGTATCATCATATCAGACATTTAGATAACAACAAATTAAGAAGGCGAAATGTAAGAAAAGAAAGTGAAGGTCATTCTATATAATGTATAAGCTAGCTGCTTTTTAAGATGATGCTGCAGTATGCATTCTCTTTTAGTATCTGTTATTCTGCAAATATTAGTATTTGTCACATAGTAATATAGCATCACGGTTGTCATATCTTTTCATATGTTTTCGTATCTAATGCGCAAGACTAATTACTGTTGGTTGCTATTTGGTTGATTCGTTTATTTGCAGAAAATGTCCGAAACCAATATAGTGAATCGAAATAAGTTGAACTGTCCACACACGGCTGGTAGAACACCTTTTGCTCTAATTCGCGCGGTTTGATGTTTTATCTTTCTTATTTTTTTAAAATTATGAACTTGCTGACTTTATATGGAAAGATTCTTATACTTGTTTTCATGTAACTAGGAAAAAAAGAAGGAAATCTCTGATACTGCAGATACTGTATCAAGTAAGGACATGTTTGTGGCAACAAGAAAAAGAAAACTTGGCCGCGTATACAAAAGCTCATATGACAATACGATTAGTAAAATTGTACGAAATTTCTAATTTAAAGTTTGTCATGCTTATTTATTTATTCTTAATTATTGATTCAACTTTAGTTACTTAAAACTCTTTTTTCTCACATTTGGTTTGTAGGCTGAAATGGAGAGAATGCGATCTACTCAGGAAAGTGAAGATGACAGTCATTCAATTGATGCTTTTGCATCAGTCATGGGACCTGAACATCCAGGTCGCGTGAGATTGTATGGACGAGGGGTTACCAAGACTGTGTTAAAAGGGCAAAAAGGGAATCTTGGATCTTCTGATGAGAGGATGCAGCAAAAAATGAAGGAAATGGAAGAGAGGATGCAACAAAGAATGCATGAAAAGTTGAACGAACAAAAGGATGCTATGGAACAAAATATTACAATGAACGTCATCGCACGACTTCAGCGTCTGAACCCAGATTTGCTACTTGATCCTGACATGTTAAGGTTCAGTGCACGTTCACTTGTAGATGTTTCCGCTGCACAACAAGCTGCTGTTCAACTAAACAGTCGACCATCTGATGGTAGTAACAATCAAGGTCAGTACGTACCAAATATTATAACAATCAACTTCACTTGAATTTAAAAGGTAGAGATGCAACGTCTGTGTATTGGAACTTTTTAGTACTTCAGATTTTGATAAGGGCTATAAACACCATTTGATTGTCCAATGAAATGAGATTGGATTAGTCTGGTGGATTAGAGACTTATATGTCACTATAAGGATAAGTGTGAGATTGAAAGATTTTTAGTTGTAGAGAATCCTTCATTTATCTTAAAAGGCAAATTATTTGTCTTTGGCATGAGATGGACTATAATATAGCAAAACATATACAGAGAATGATAGCCTACTCTAAATAATTTCAGATTGATATACTGATTGATTGCTGATTTATTCAGTATATAAATTCAGTTGCTTCGATTCTGGTGCTTCAAAACTTATATCGAGAAATTCTTTCCTTATTCTGTCCTGTGGTAAGTTTGTGCCTTGTCTTGTGACGATCTTTAAAGTATTTTAGATTTGACCTTGAGCTGCTGGACATCTTCCTCTGTAAGTTGTGAAATTAGAGCCTTATACTAACAAATGCTGCCAACTCCCATGAACTTAAACTGATTTGAGATTATAAGAGGTAATCTCATGAACTTGTCCGTTGTGGTCTTAATACCACTATCTCAGTTGCTAAAAATGTTTATTTAAGATAAAAACATGCACTAATCCCTCCATGGTGTTGTTTGTCATATCTCAAATGATGCTTTTTAACATCCTTGAAACTCGATAAATGATGCTTCTTATTTTACGAGAAAGTTGCCATATGTGCGTCTTTTCTGATATTTGCTAACCATTCCCCTTTTTATTGAGATCATAGCTTAGCCTTATGGAATTGCTTCCATGTCTTTTACTTCATTCTCTCTACTCCTATTCTATTCTAGGATTCTTTTTATGAGCTTCTTTTTATGAGTATCATATACTGAATTTCTTCAGTATATAAATTCAGTATATGAATTTATATTCAGAATCAAAACATATATAGCTGATTGATTGCTGATTTATATTCTGCTTCGCGCTGCATACGCAACTGAATTTTGTGATGTGTGGTTCTCACTCTCTTCCTATATGTTTTAGAGCCTCCATTACCTCTACATCTGTGTAGAACATTGGTACATTTAGAATTTTGTATTAGGTTAGAGTGTCAGATTGTTCTCATAGTGGATTTCGATTTTTTTTCATATTTCACATTGCTACTTGAATTTGTAGCTCTAGTCAAGTGTGAGCTAGCTTGTCATCCTTATCAGTACTAGGGATAATCAGGGTTTCTAGCTTATGATGTGTCATTGAGTCTGTACTCTGTTGATCCTTAATGACCAGATGTCTGTGGGTTCTATAAGTGACTTGGTATTCAAATATATTGCATCGTTAGGGAATAAGACTTTCGGAATCTTAGTAGACATATACCATTTTGAGAATACTGTCACTTTCGAAGAAATGAAACCAAGTTTGACGTGATGAATTATGGTGTAGTTGTATATTCTCGCTTTATATAAGTGTGCGCTCAAACAATGGTCATTGATCAGCTGAAAGAACGGTTTAAATAGTTGATGTTTCGTGCTGGTTTTGTAATTATGTTTGTGATTCTTCTTATGAATTATTCTTTACTTTGCCATCATAGCTTGATAGTTTGAAAGTCTTGGTCTTTGGTAATAATATCAGATTGTTATAATGTTGCGTATAATTTGTTGAGATGAATAAGTTGGATTAATAAAAGAAGAACGAAAACAGTTAAATGCTTGAGTATTCTTAGACCGGATTCTGTTGAAGGGTAATAACTTTATTTATCCTCTTTTGTAGGTGGAGTAGATCAAGAAATGGATGATGAAGACGATGAAGAACTAGACCTTACTTGAAATGAATTTTGTATTGTTATAGATGAATGTTCTAGGAATCTTTTGTTACCAACATTTTTGAAGCTTATTTACTCTTTTGAAATGTACTAAACTTATGCACTCATGGGGTAGAATATTTGTTTTATGGATAATTTTATATTATTAATAGTTTTATTTTATGATGTATTTAAATTTTAGTGTTATTATAATTTATTATATTTATAAATATTTATTTATAACAGGTGCTATATTTTGGTTTTAACGGAACTGATACAATAGCCTACCAAAACCGTTGCAATAGGACATAAATGGCGTTCCAGTAGACAATGTAAACCGTTGCAATAGGTCCCATAAACTGTTCCAAATATAAATATAACCGTTACCATAGCCTAAAGAAACCGTGGCTATATCCAACATAACCGTAGCAATAGCTTACATAAGTGTTGCTTTAAATAATATGGTAACGGTTAAAAACCGTTGTATAAACAATACAGTAATGGTTTTGAACCGTTCCAATTGAAAAAAATAACCGTTCCAATAGAGAAAGGGATAACCGTTGCGATAGGCTTATCTATTGTCACGGCGATGCAAACCGTTGCAAGAACCGTTCCAGTAGACCTATGGGTACACCGGCTGATGTGACGGTCTGTAAACCGTTCCAATATCCCTATGGCAACGGTTTTGCTGTCTGTTGGAACGGTTTTCTAACCGTTACCGTAGACCAATTTTTCAGTAGTGGAGGCTCGATCAAATAGGTCACTAACACTTTCTTTTCTTCCTCCATGCCCACATAATGTTTCAATCTATGCCTATTGACTCTAAATGTGCGAGAGTCATTACTCGCAGCTATCTCTACTGCTCCTGTAGGGTAAACTTCAACCACATGAAAAGGGCCTAACCATCGTGATTTCAATTTGCCCGAAAACAACCTCAGACGCGAGTTGTATAGCAATACCGTATCTCCAGGTTTAAAATTCCGCTCAATAATATTCCTGTCATGTATCATCTTCATTCTCTCCTTATATAATCTTGTGCTCTCAAAAGCGTGATATCTGAACTCATCCAGCTCATGCAATTCTGTTACTCTGCTTGTTCCGACTACTTCACTATCAAGATTCAACTGTCTTAACGCCCACCAAGCTCTATGTTCCAACTCTATGGGTAAATGACACGCCTTCCCAAACACCAATTTGTATGGCGACATTCCAATTGGAGTTTTAAAAGCGGTTCGATATGCCCACAGTGCATCGTCTAACTTCCTTGCCCAATCTGTTCTAGTTGCATTCACAGTTTTAGTCAGCACACTCTTTATTTCTCTATTCGAGACTTTCACTTGCCCTCTTGTTTGTGGATGATATGGGATGGCCACATTGTGGCGTACATCATACTTCTCCAACAACTTTGTAAAGGCTCGATTGCAAAAGTGAGTGCCTCTGTCACTGATTATTGCCCTTGGTGTACCAAATCGGGTGAAAATGTTCTTTTTCAGAAAACCAATTACCCCCTTTGCATCATTTGTAGGGAATGCTGCAGCTTCCACCCATTTGGACATGTAGTCTACAGCGACAAATATGTACTTGTTGCCATCTGAGCTAACGAACGGACCCATGAAGTCGATGATCCCCCATACGTCAAACACTTCTACTTCCTGAATTGGGTTCATGGGCATCTCATGTCGGCGGGAAATGTTCCCAGTTCGTTGGCATCCATCACAGCCCTTTATCCATAGATGTGCATCTTTGAACAGTGTTGGCCATTAGAACCCTGACTCCAAGACTTTCGCAGCTGTCCTCACTCCCCCGAAGTGCCCACCATATGGTGACGCATGACATGCCTGCAAAATAGAAGACTGGTCTATCTCGGGGATACATCTCCGGATCATGTTATCAACACAAATACTGAACAGATAAGGCTCATCCCAATAATACATACGACAATCATGAAAGAACTTTTTCTTTTCAACAGAAGAAAGGTCATAAGGAAATATACCGCTCGCCAGGTAGTTTGCAATGTCTACATACCATGGCGCTTCCTCGAGACTCATTGTTAGTAGTTGTTCATCTGGAAAAGTTTCCAGAATCTCTTCTATCTCAACCTTCTTTTCAGCTCCATCCAGCCTGGATAAATGGTCAGCTACTTGGTTCTCCGTTCCCTTTCGGTCACGGATCTTTAAATCAAATTCTTGCAGCAGTAGCACCCATCGATCAGGCGCGGTTTTGACTCCTTCTTTTCAATTAAGTACCTGAGAGCAGCATGGTCAGTATAAACAATTACCTTTGAGCCTATCAGGTAAGACCTGAACTTGTCAAATGCGAACACTACTGCCAGCATCTCCTTTTCCGTCACAGTGTAATTCAACTGGGCTCCACTCAACGTCCTACTTACGTAGTATATTGGATGCATGATTTTATCTTTTCGCTGCCCAAGCACTGCTCCCACAGCGTAGTCACTAGCATCACACATCAGCTCAAACGGTTTCTCCCAGTTGGGGGCAACTATGATAGGTGTTGTCACCAGTCTCTTCTTTAATTCCTCAAAAGCTACCCTGCAGTCATCAGAAAACACAAAAGAGTGATCTTTTTCAAGTAATTTACATAAGGGGTTAGCAATTTTGGAAAAATCTTTTATAAATCTCCTATAGAAACCGGCGTGCCCAAGAAAACTTCTGATTGCTTTGTCTGAGGTGGATGGTGGAAGCTTTTCTATCACATCAACTTTTGCACGATCCACCGCAATACCTTTGCTTGATACTAGGTGCCCCAAGACTATACTTTCTTGTACCATGAAATGGCACTTTTCCCAATTGAGTACCAGATTAGTCTCAATACACCTTTTCAAAACTCGCCTCAAGTTCACAAGGCAATCGTCGAATAAATTCCCCACCACTGAGAAGTCATCCATGAAAACCTCCATTATCTTATCTACCATATCTGTGAAAATGGCCATCATGCACCTTTGGAATGTGGCGGGTGCATTGCATAGGCCAAACGGCATTCGCCGAAAAGCATAGGTTCCATAAGGGCAGGTGAACGACGTTCTCTCTCTATCCTCCGGGGCAATGGAAATCTGATTATACTCCGAGTACCCATCCAGGAAGCAAAAGTGAGACCTCCCTGCCAATCTATCTAGCATCTAATCAATGAATAGCAGTGGGAAGTGGTCCTTCCTGGTGGCCAAGTTCAACTTCCTGTAGTCCATATAGATTCGCCATCCTGTGACTGTTCGTGTAGAGATCAACTCATTCTTCTCATTTTTCACTACCGTCATACCTCCCTTTTTCGGTACACACTGCACTGGGCTAACCAACTTGCTGTCAGAGATGGGGAATATGATTCCTGCATCTAACCATTTAATCACTTCCTTTTTTACCATTTCTTTCATGTTGGGGTTCAGCCTTCTTTGATGTTCTCTGGAAGGTTTGTGCCCGTCTTCCAGTAGAATCTTATGCATACAGAAGGTCGGGCTGATCCCCTTAATGTCTGCAATGGTCCACCCAATTGCAGTCTTGCACTCAGTTAGTACCTGCAAAAGTTGTTCTGCCTGCACATCTAACAAACTGGATGAGATAATAACAGGTAGAATTGAGTCAGGTCCTAAGAATGCATACCTGAGATGAGATGGCAATGGCTTCAGTTCCAGCTTTGGTGGCTCTTATATTGACGACTTAGCTGGAGGAGTTTTTCTTTCCTCCAAGTGCAAAGGCTCAAATTCAAGCTCCCTTTTCCAAAAACCTTGGCCTTCAAGAGCAAGTACCCAATCTGCCAAGTCTTCACCATTAGCTTCGTCTAAGTTCATGCGACAAGCTGCTAGAGGGTCTTTAAGGTTAAATGCTGCATCGTCCTCCTCCAACACTACATCCACTGCATCTATTAAAGAGCAATTGGCAAATTCACTGGGTCTGCGCATAGATTTCTGCACGTTGAATGTTATCTCTTCATCGTTTAATCTCATTTTGAGCTCTCCAGTTTCACAGTCAATTAGAGCTCTCCCAGTGGCCAAGAATGGTCTTCCCAAAATTATGGGAATTTCCTCGTCAACCCGACAGTCAAGGATGACAAAATCTGCTGGAAACACAAACTTCCCAACTTGCACCAATACATCATCTAGAATCCCGGAGGGCCTTTTCACAGTTCGGTCAGCCAGCTGTAGTAGCATAGAAGTGGGTCTAGCTCTTCCAATGCCTAGCCTTTTGTAGATAGCTAGGGGCATAAGGTTTATGCTTGCTCCCAGATCACCCGGTGCCTTAGCAAATGCAAAGTTGCCTATTGTGCAAGGGATTGTGAAACTCCCTGGGTCAGACAGCTTCTCAGCTATGGGTCTCGTCACAACAGCACTGCAGGTCTGAGTCACTGTAACCATGGCCAAGTCTTGGAAGTCAAACTTGCGAGACATTAGGTCCTTCATCATCTTTGCATACCCAGGCATTTCCTTTAAAGCATCTATCAATGGAATGTTTACCTGAATTTGCTTCAACATCTCCAAGAATTTCTTGTACTGCTCATCTTTTTGATACTTAGCCAACCTCTGTGGGAATGGTGCTGGAGGTCGCTTCTTCCTTGTAATTTGGTTTTTCTTTTGTTCAGGCACTGCTTCTACTGTCGGTTCCGGTGCATCTTCAGTCTCTTTTACAACCTCTTCTTCTTTGTTGGTGTTCTTTTGCGCATTCTGTACCGTCACCTCAGTTAAGCCTGTTGAACCATCTATTTCAATGGGTACTGGCACCAGTGTCTCAGCAGGCCTGCTTTCGCGAGCCATTTCTTGCTCCATATCTAAGTCCCTACCATTTCGGAGACTCACTGCCATCAGCTGCTTCGAGCCCTGCTCTTTCGGATTGATTTGGGTGTCTGCAGGTGACGTCCCATGAGGACGATTATTTAGGGCCATGGAAATCTGTCCTAGCTGGATCTCAATATTTTTAATCGCTGACTCATATGAGTCTACTCTGTCAGCTAGCTTTCCAGTGGACCCAATCATTTGTTGCATCATACCCTCGAGTTTAGCAAACCCATCTTCATGCCTCACAATCTGCTGTTGTGGAGGTTGTTGATAAGCCTGCTGCTGATTTTGCTGGTTGTACCCTTGTTGCCTTTGGTAAGGCAACATTTGCCCTTGTGGTCGCGTAGCCCCATGATTATTGTTGTTATTGTACTGCTACTGAGCTGGCCTGTATTGTTGATTTGCTGACCCCAATTCTGACCACCTGGTCTTGATCCCCCGTAGTTGGCCACATAATTCATGTTCTCCTGATATTGTTGATTCTCACCTTCAGCACTCCATGAGCAGACATATGGCTGATTAATATGATGTGCATAGACCCCCATTAGTTGCATCAACTATGTGTACCTGCTGCTTCTGGCCTGATTCTTCCACCTTTTTGGTTAGGATGCTCTTTGTGTCATCAAAGTAGCCATATTTTCAGCTATGGAGTTAGCTGGGTCTAGAGCCACTGAGTGAACCACAGGAGTGATTGGAGCGTTCCTTGTTGTCCATCCTGAGTTTTGTGCCATCTTGTCAAGCAGGATCTTGCTCTCTCTGCATGTCTTACTAAAAAATGTTCCACCTGCTGAAGCATCAACATTAGCTTTCAAAGTATCTGCTAGACCCATGTAAAATCTCTGCCCCAACATCTGCTCCGGAATACCATGATGTGGACATGCAACCAGCAGACCTTTGAATCTCTCCCACGTTTCATGTAGCGTCTCAGTGGGTCCCTGTTTGAAGCTCAATATCTCATCAATTTGTTGAGCAGTCTTGTTGGGCGGATGAAATTTTCTCAAATATTGCTTGACTAATTCCTCCCACGTAGTGATGGAGTTGATGGGGAGTGAATAAGCCAAGTCTGGGCTGCTCCTGTCACTGAGAATGGAAACAACAACAAACGTATTGCTTCTGGTGTGACATTGTGTTGTCTCTGCGTGGCACATATTGAGAGGAAGTTCTTTAGATGTTGCTGAGGATCTTCAACGTATGACCCAGAGAATAGTCCCTTGTTCTGCAACAGATGTAGCATGTTATTTGTGATCTGGAATGAGTCTGTTTGTATCTGGGGGACTACAATAGCAGTTGCTAAGTTGTCAGTTGTAGGTTGTGCCTAGTCATATAGTGCTGCTTCTGGAACAAGAGGTGCCACCCCCTGATCATTTGGGTCATTCACGTTGTCCCTGTTGTTTAGATTATCGTCTTCCATGTCTGGTTCAATTCTTTCGGTTGAGTTTTGTTGTTGTTTGCCTTTCCTGTTTGCACGGTTCAATGCCTTGAACTCCTTCTCAGGATCTGATAATGCTTCGAACAATTCTCCAGTTCTTGAGGAGTTTCTAGGCATGCACCTGTGACAACCACGACTACAAACGTTAGAATTTCAATGATTAGTTTAATTGAAGAAAATTGACTACACTAAAAATTTCTGCACTTCTTTTTAACTGCAATCAATAACACCGTTAACTCTCCGGCAACGGCGTCAAAATTTGATCACGCCCAATTATGCCTTATAAAAAGGACAAAGCGATCGCTGCAAATATATTCCGGTTACCAACTCCGGAGTCGAATCCCACAGGGAATTAGCCTATCAATCACAGCTATTGGACTCATAGAAATTCATGTATTCAATCTTCAGAGATATTTGATTAACAATTTGGGTGTTTATTAGCTAGATATTATGTAATAAAAATGCAGTAACTTAAGACTAGCTATAGACTGATTGTAAGCAAGAATGAGAATGGTCTAAAGTTATTATTTCCCCTCTTGTCGGAATCCTTTCCGCTATGTTTGCTATAAATTTGCCTAAGTCTTCTCTATCGATCATGAGCACTCTGACTGTCGTAACTCTCTCCCGAGTAATTACAACAATATACTAGACATATTCTCCCGAATTACGCTAGCTGGCCTTAGTTACAGCTCACTTAGATCGCACCCAAGGTTTCGTTATCCCTAATCCCACCTTTAAACCCTTCGTATTGATCCCTTATATACTTTAGGAGTGGTGTTGTTCAACAACTACCTAAATATACACTCTCTCCCGAGTAATGCATACTAAATAGGCACAGCCGGCCCTTCAATCAACAGCAATCACAATATAGTTGAAAAATAGAGAAATTATTAAGGCAAATCTATATTAACATATCAGAAATTCATCCTCCAAGAGGTTCCATCAAAACACTAGATTAAATGTTTAGCTACGCATAATCGTTTTCACAATCGCCACAGTAAAATTCATCATTAATGATCAAAACAAGAGGAAGAAAGGTAAAACTCTATGCCGAATCTTCTGCCTTGCCTCTTGCCTCCCTTTGCCTTCAATAATCCTTCAAAAACCTTGATACCCTCTCTTTGGGCGACCTAGGCTTCTTATATNATTATTAAACATCACTAATATTCACGAAACAACATTATCACATAGAAAATGGATTACTATAAAGTAATTGAAAACCAAGAAAATACGTCATACTCCAGTCTCTGTCCCAAATTATGTATTAATTAGAAAAACAAGAAAACAGCCTTCGTCCCAAATTATGTGTCACTTTTCACTTCTCCAGATTTAAACTACGTGAATAATAGACTAGCGTTCAATCTAATACTTCTCTAGGAGAAGTAATATAATAAATGCAAAACACAAAATAATTACCAAGCTCCAGATACTCCAAGTCTTCCTCAACTTTAATAGGAATAGGTTCACTTCTAAGCCAATCTTGGAGACAAATAAGAGATTGCACTAGTTTAGGCGTCAACGAACTCCTAAACGAGTCAAGAATGTGACTTCCAATGCTGAATGCACATTCTGATGCAACACTTGAAATAGGAATGGCTAACACATCACGAGCCATCTCTGCAAGAATGGGAAATCTAGGCTCATTAATTTTCCACCACTTTAAGATTTTAAACTCGTCTGTTTCAGGCTCAATATCTTCAGCAAGATATCTATCTAACTGTGATTTAGAACCTAAACCTCCTGTCACTTCCTTATGTCTCTCAAATTCCAATTTCGTTCTCATTGTTCCTCTTTCAGAAAGCCACCATAACCACTCACAGTATCTATTGTGTTTCCAGATGAAGTGTGTAGATACTTTTGAACTTTTCTTTACATAATAATCAAACAAGTGTCCATATTAATTTTTACTTTAGTATCAATTTCTTCCCTTGCTTTTTCTCCAAACATCTCTCAATTGCAAAAGGAACATCAGTCAAGCTTGTTACGGGGATCTAACATTGATGCAATAAAGATCATTTTGTTCATTGTTTCAAGGTTCACCCAATACTTGACAATAATTTCTTTTCATTTCTTTTGCCATTTCCTTTCAAACTAGCATCTTCTGTTCCTATCCACTTCTTTTCAAAAAAAGATCAAGCTCACAATTCAATAAAATGCACATTTAAAGGACATAAATAGAACCAGAGACTCTCAAGTTAAGCAAAATAAAAGCGTCAAAAATTTTATCATTGTTCTCAACATTATCCAGTCAGCACTTTTGAGATCACCTGCCAACTAGTTTCCATCTTACATACATAGGTACGAAAGATGAGTGCAAATAATCCAGTATCAAAAAACTATATTTGTCAAAGGCAAGCTAAATTGTTTGTGACTGTGTCTAACATCATGTAGTAGAGTTCCCATCGAGTAGAAACATCTAAGCATAAGATTCTTAGGAAGTTAACTTTTGAGATTCACAACATTCTTTGAACTTTTAATCCTAGAGGGAAGATGTCAATGTATCTAACAGCTTGTTAACTCTCTTGATAGAACAACCAATTTCTTTCAACCCATCTTGTACAAACGAGATTAAGTATGTGAGCCATACATCTCACATGAAGGTGTTTGCCATTCATTATTATTATTCCCCAAGTAGTCAATTATTTAAGACACTTCTCTATACCGTGACATCATTAGAACTAGCATTATCTACCGTTATAGTAAATATATTAAAACCCAATCAAGCAAGCAATTAGTAATAACCGCTGCCATATCATCATCCTTATGACTAGCGATAGGACAAAAGTTTATTATCCTTTTATGCAATTTTTCAATCGTTATCAATAAAGTGAGCAGTAAGACACATATAGTTTATCTCTTTATAAGAGTCAAGTATCTGTTGTAAGACAGATTTTTGGACGTGCTTCTTTGAAGACATTCTTCAACCGCTTGTCTTTGTTCAACAAAAAAGTTCATAACAATCTCTTGTCAATGTTCACGAGAGGAATTTGAAATTGAGGTATTGTGACTCCTATAAACTTCTTAAATCCTTCCTTTCCAACAAAACTAAATGCCAGTTCATCCAAATATTATCATTTGAGCTAAAGCTCTCCTACTAAGTGCTTGATCAAATTTTCAAAGTGGTAAGCACCCCTTCATTTGCCCCATTTGAAGCTAGTAGAAAGCTTAGTTGTGTTTGACTAATTTGGCATGCTAGGGGGGCATTTTGGTGACACTTAGTGAGATGATTGTTCATTGATGTAGTACCATTTACCTTTGTAGAAGCTGCAATAGTTTTATCAACAATACTTACATTTTGCGCTTTAGCTCCACTAGGATCAACATACTTCTCAAAATGTTTCCATGCATCAGATCTAGGTTCCATGACTTTCCTTTTGTTGGAGCTTCATCGGGACTGAGACATTCAGTGTTAGGTATCTTATTTGAACCCCCACCTTCGCTTACCCTACTTCCATTTTCTTCCATCTATGAAAAACGAAAACAAGCAGAACACTAAAATACCGACATGAATATTTAAACTAAGAATTAATAATGCGAAAAAGAAAGTTAGAGGAGGAGACAGAAACAAGCACAAAATTAAATAAGGAAACAGAAACAATAAGCGAGCAAGGAGAAGAAAATGGACATCAAATAAAGAGTCAAGACTTCTTTCAACAATATAATGCACTCTTTAAGTCTTATGTACTAAATTTTAGCAAGAAAAAAAGAAAATTTAATAAAATGAGAGAAACAACAGAAATTGGCGAGGACAGAGAAACAAAAGAAGAAATGAGAAAATATATAACAAAAAATAAAGCTTACCTGGACAACAACAAGAAATTTTGAACGATAATGAAAACGGTTGGAGCATCACCGGCACAATGTATCAATGGCGATAGAGACAAGAGAGGCGCATAGAAGTTTGAAGAACCCTAGCGGCTTAGAGTGAAATGGAAGTTTGATTAGAGTGAAAGTCTTAAAGATTGGGAAAAGCTGATTGACTTACGTACTTGGGCTGGCTCTTGAATGGAACTTAAATTGGGCCTAATATTATTAATTTATTACGTATGGGCTTATATATAGTTTAAAGAATTCATTACTAGAAATTCGGTTTTTTCGGTTAACCGAACCAAATAAATTCAAAAACCGACGACCGAACAGAAAAAAAAAATTTAAAATTTAAACCGAAACCGACCGAAAAAAACCGATAACCGAACCGAAATAAAATATTTTTCGGTTCAGTTGGTTTCTTCGATTTTAACGCGATATATGCCCACCCCTAATTGAGCCTCCTCTCTCTCAATTTCCGAAAAAAAAAGAAGTCAAAAATCGCTCCTTCCACATAATCACACCCCCTTTGCTTTCTGCTAATTTAGTCCCTTTTTCCAATACTAGCAGTGTTTTTTTTAAAATAATTATAATGGATTAGTTTTCTCGTTACAGAAACTATGAAAGTCCAAGTTGCGAAAGCTGTAATCGTTAACTTGCAAGTGATTCAAATTCTTCCCGTTGTCAGAGTTTATTCTTTTCTTTCTTTTTTTCTTCTTTTTTTTTTTAATTAAATAAAATTACTTTTAACGTCAAGAAGTTTGCAGCCCAAAGCAACACCGACTAGCATTATGGGTTGATCGCGAAAATTGGCTTTGATTTCTCAAGCGGATCACTATTAAAACTTTTAAAATATTTTATTAATAATAATTACATAAAATATAGTTAAAATATCATGATATAGCCGTTTTCACACTGGTCAATGAAAAATAGCCAGCGTTTACCAAGTCAATGAAAAAAGCCACTATTTTGCTACAAACAGGCGGTCCGTATAATATACGGGAGTTCTGGTGCATTTGTGTACGAACTCCAGCATATTATGCTGTACCGGTATATCTTTGCTAACTCCTGTAAAATTTGCGGGAGACTGGGAGCACCATGCTCCAAACTCCAGTATATTATACTGGACAATTATACTTGCTGGAAACTCCCGTAAAATTTGCGGAGTTCCAGCATAAATTATGCTTGAACTCCCGTAAAATTTGCGGGAGTTCCAGCATAGTTATCCTGGAACTCCCGTAAAATTTACGGGAGTTCAAGCATACTTATGCTGGAACTCCCGTAAAATTTGCGGGCGTATTTTTCCGGATTTTGAACAGTGTTTTCGCTCAGCTTTAAAGTGGCTAAATTTCGATAACTTTTGAAACTTGGCTATTTTTCAACGACCAATGGTAAATTTGGCTATTTTTGAATTTCTTCCTAAAATATACGTGACACATAGGATCACTATTTTCTTCATTTGGAATATTTTCCGCACAAGCAATTGCTTTGGAAATCCAGTGGACAGGCCTTTGAGATAAATCCAGTGGACAGGCCTTTGCGATCCAACTTTAAATAGCCCATTCCCCAACCATTTAAACAAGGATCCGAAATAATTGCTTGATTTAACACGTGGCAACCCGAAGTTGGATGTTGAGTTTTTTGGTTGCTATGTTACACCAGGAAATAATATTGTGTACGATAGACCCTTATAGTTATAGTTCGGCCCTTCTCCGGACCCCGCGCATATCGGAAGCTTAATGCACCGGGCTGCCCTTTTTATGTTACAACAGGATTCGACTGATACTATTCAACAGTTTTAATAGTCTGTTTGACCAAGCTTTTTTTTGGACCAAAAGTGCTTTTTTTGGCCAAAAGCACTTTTAGCCAAAAATTGAGGTGTTTGGCCAAGGTTTTGGAAGGAAAAAAAGTATTTGTGAGGAGAATTAGAAGCAGTTTTTGAGAGGCAGAAAAAAGTAGCTTCTCTCCAAAAACACTTTTCTGAGAAGCACTTTTGATAAAATACACTTAAAAGCAGTTTTCAAAAGCTTGGCCAAATAGCCAACTCTTCTTATTTGTACTATAGTGGCTTAAATAACCATTTGAGTCTGATTTATTGTCTTCTCACATTAATGATCCACACTTTAGTTTTCATAAATTATAATATAAAATTAAATTTCTTTTCATTGTAAGAAATAACACGATTTTCGTCCTCTTCTATTGCATTACCACAATTTTAAAAATAAATTAAAAGAAAAAGAGATTGTTATAATTCGGGGTGTTCATAAAAATCCGAAAAATCGAACCAAACCGATCAAAAAAACCGATGATTTTTTGTTTGGTTTGGTTTTGGTTTTGAATTTTAAAAACCGATCAATTTGGTTTGGTTTTGGTTTTAATCAGAAAAAACCGGAAAAAAAAACCCGAACCAAACCGACTATAGGAGTAGCTATTTCAAATTTATTATTACACCTATATATATATATGTTATTTTTATACAAAATTTCAAAAATTTAATGGTAAATGTTAATAGTTTGCACTTTTTTTGTACAGTCCTTTACCTTTACATTCTAGTTTGATTGGTAGTTTTCTTTTGTTAAGTGTAAGAATCCATTTCGTGTTAAAATTAATATATTTTTAATTGAGTCCTTAAATTATTCATCACTATTTGATTCAATTATCATCAATATATTTTGGTAAATAATAGATTTCTCAAAAGGCAATTGATTTGATAGTGTTACGTTGAAAATGTGGTAGCCGGAATATGTGTTTGGTAGTGTATGTCTTATATTTAAGAAAAAACCGACAAATAACCGAAAAGACCGAAAAACCGACAAAACCCGACATAAACCGAATCAAGAAAAAAATCAATTTAATTGGTTTGATTTGGTTCTAATGTTTAAAAAATTGACTTACTTGGTTTGGTTTCTTTTAAGGATAAAACCGATCCAAACCGAACCATGAACACCCCTAGTTATAATGACTCGGGACTGAACCTTTATCGAATATTCTACTTAAAAATTTTGCTTCTATCTTTGGACGCCTCTGGTGCAAACAAAAATAGCATATATACATAAAATTATTAAGCAATTAATCAAATTATAAGACGAGTTTTGTACTCTGATATCCTCTTTTCTTGAAAAAACATAAAACCCAAAATAACAAAAATGGAAAAAAGCCCAAGTCAAGGTTTCTTCTCCTTTTAAGAAAAATTTTATTTTGTGCCTCACACAAGTGACACTAGTTGTGTGAGGCCTTTTTTTTGTCTCACAACTGTATGGGTCCCAGAATTTTGTGGACCCATATGTAAAATAAAAAGAGGCCTTACACAACTAGTGTAAGTTGTGTGAGACACAAAATAAAATTATTTCGTTAGCTCTTTTACCAATAGGCAATAGCCAAATATAAGGGATTCCAACTCAGAGGTCACCGGAAAACAAAAAGGAAAAAATAAAAAGAGCTGAAAATGAAATCCATCCACTTTTCCTGTTTTCCCAATCAGGTAATCCAAAAAGTCTTAACCCTAACCCTAAATTTACTAATTACGCTACCAAATAAACCCAATTAGCAAACCCGCAGCGTGCACAAGCTTTAGTAACTCAGGTAATAACGTTTTTTTCTAGACAATTTTGCCCTTAGCAATTAGCATGCTATATTTGCTTATTTTGACATAACCTACTTAACTAACCAAATACTACTTAGTAATTATCTACACTTAAACCTCAGTTTCCTCCTAATAATGCATTCAAGTCCTAATTACCTACACGTGGGTCCATCGATAGAACAGCCCCCCTCCCCCTCCCCCCAAAAAAAAGAAAGCAAATAACAATGCAGTGTGACTTCCTCGAAAATTTTTATTTTGTGTCTCACACAACTGACAATAGTTGTGTGAGACCTTTTTTTTGTCTCATAACTGTGTGGTCCCAGAATTTTGTGAACCCAGATGTGTAAGAGATGGGTCCACAAATATGTGAGATAAAAAGAGGCCTCACACAACTAGTGTAAGTTGTGTGAGACACAAAATAAAATCGCTCGACTTCCTCTATTTTCTTCATTATAGTATATTTATAGCACACATATATTCACACACATTGACACAAGTATATAAGGGATTGAATAGAATATGGTGTTGAAACAAGAAGCTGAAACCATTTAAATTCAGGAAAAAATCAAATATTGATTTCTCAATTTATTCTTATAAAAGATTAAATATGTAACGTTACACATCACTCATTTGGTATTCTGATTTCATTTTCGTCAAATTGTCATTGATTTTAATAATAAAGCCAATGCGCAAACTCTAAATCGGATCATAGTTTTTAGATGGTATTGAATTATATAGTGTTCCACATCAATTAGGAAAAAAAAAATACATAAATATATTCGAGTTTAACATACTAATTAGTGTGTGACAGTATGTTCCTAATTTTATTTTTTAATTTTCTTTGACCAAAAGAAAAAAATACCACTGTTATCACTCTTATCGTATTCCACCATTTCTCATAATAATAATTCAACTCCTAATCACCTAAAATTAGCAATTTAGGTCTCAATTTGTAGTCCATTTGAAACCATAAAAAAGAGAGGTCAAAATGACTCTCCCCCACCCCCCCCACCCCCCCCCTGCGGCTTTTCTTTTCTTTTCCTCTCCCTCTTGCTCTCTGTATTGAAATTTTTATTATATCCATCTCCATATAATATCACCAAAAAAATACCAGCTAAGACGATATAACAAATAACAACACTAATATATAAACTCTCTCTTTTTTCTCATTGCTCCTCTCACATATTGTGAATCAGAAAGCAGATAATTTTCTCCATATTATAATCTTCAATTAACTAACAAAAATAAAAAATAAAAAAAATAAATCACAGCCATAGCCCATAGCCATAGCTTTATTTTCCATTTTAGCTTCTTCTTCTCTTCTTTTCATATATACGTTTGAATAAGGAATTGAATTGCATATTCATCTCACTCTACACACACAAAAAATACACACACAAAAAAAACACAGTTTTCTTAAAAGGAACTGTTTGTTTCTTCTTCCTTTGGAAGAATTTTTCACAATATTAAAAGCAACCGCCATTAACGGACTCGTTTGAAGATCTCTTTATTCTCTGTAAAAATTCTCAACCTTTTACTTACGTCATTGTTTATGCTTTTCTTAATTTTTAAGTAATGTAATTTAGTAAAATAAGAATTTTTGTATTATCGTTTTAATTATTTTGTTTATTGTAGGATTTTGATGAGAATTTGGAGGTGATCTGTGGTAAGAGTTAAGGATTGTTAGCTGATAATTGTGGTTTGTTAGATCTGTAATTATGTATGATTAATGAAGTGAGTATTATGTGATTTGTTTGTTCAGGATTTTTGTATTATTTGTTAATTGGAGGATTAAATTTACAAAATGGTGAAGAGATATGACTTAGAGATGATGACGTGTACATGAGTTCTCAACTCAAACGCCCCGTTGTTGTCTCTTCTCCTGCTGAACCGTAAGTCTTATAAACAAATTATCATTCTTTTGAACTTTTATTATACTGCAAAATTACTATGTAATTCGTGCTAATTGTGAGATTATCAGGTAATATTTCTAAGATTTTAACGTATAATTTGGTGATTCAACTTACGATGCCGAAGCTTTATACAAATTGGTAGGGGCAGTAGTTTGTTCTTCTAAAGGGATAAGCTTTTTTGGTTTTTACTAAATTTTATCCTCTATTTGAGTTGAACAGAGAGTAGTAGTATTAGTTTAGTTGCATCACAGTAAGTCTCCAAATTTTGTTTTTCCTTTTTATAATATTAGCACCAAATGTTTTTTTCTCCTTTTTTTTTCCTTTCTAATATTGACATTCAGTATTGATACTGTGACTTAATGTGGGCTCATGATAGATGTTGGTTTCCCTGTAGAAAGATGTGTGCTTTTTATTTCATGTCTTATTACATTTGACACTGCAGTTCAGGGCAATCCCCAATGATGGGTGGAAGCAGTGCGAATAAGCTAACAACAAACGACGCCCTTTCCTATCTAAAGGCAGTGAAGGAAATCTTTCAGGACAGAAGGGACAAATATGATGAGTTTCTTGAAGTCATGAAAGATTTCAAGGCTCAAAGGTAGAATCTTGACAGGTTAAATGCCATTGATTTAGCAACATATTTGGTGCTTGATTAGTTTTTTTTATCCTTTTCCTTGGGACTGTTTGTTTGCAGAATTGACACTTCTGGTGTCATAGCGAGGGTGAAGAAATTATTCAAAGGGCATCGAAGCCTAATTATGGGGTTCAATACATTTTTGCCCAAGGGATATGAGATCACCAATCCTGAGGACGAACCCCCAGTGAAAAAGCCAGTTGAATTTGAAGAAGCAATCAGTTTTGTAAACAAAATAAAGGTGAAGCATCACGCTACTAATGAATGCTGCTTTTTAAATTAAAATTGCTCTTCTCATTTGATTAACATTCTGCTTTGCAGACTAGATTTCAAGGTGATGATTTCGTATATAAATCATTTCTTGATATTTTAAATATGTATAGAAAGGAAAACAAGTCCATTGCAGAAGTTTATAATGAGGTATGTTACTCGCCTTTGCTTGGCAGCCTCTTTGCGTTTGAGTAAAAACGGAAAGCATGAATGTTTTCTAATCTCATAACGGGATTTTATCTCTTTCAAATGTCACTACTGAGATCTTACGCATTTTGAGGCTATTTTATGTTCTTGCAGGTCTCCTACCTTTTCCGTGGCCATCCTGATTTGCTTGAAGAGTTCACCCATTTTTTACCTGATGCCATGGCCGCAGCCCGAGCTCGTCAGGCTCAAGCTCATAGGGCCCCTATCCTGCGTTATGATGCGAAAAGCTCTTCGATGACCACGGCAAGGCACATGCACGTCGAGAAGGTAGTTTCTTGATGGTGATTTTCTAGAGTCCGATGTCGTTGAATTTTGGCTGATAAATCAGGGTATTTTTATCTTTTGGCTGGTTTAGAAGGCTACTTCACATGTCGACCGGCCTGATCCAGAATATGAAGAAACAACGATGAAAACTGAAAGGGATAGAAGGGATCCACAATATGAGGATAGAGAGCTGGACAGAAAATCTGTTCATAGAGATTCTGCTGTTGACCAGTTTGAACACAGTAAGTTTGCCGATTGATGTAATTTGCTTGTTCCAACCTTGAAAAGTAATTAACTAATATAAAAATTATTCAGATGGCCAAATTTTCTTAATATCAATAAATTTGCAAGGTAAGTATTGATATTAAGAAAATTATGATTGAGACTTGCACCTTGTTGTATGGTAAATAACAATTTGGCCATCTGAATTTTGCTGCCTGTATGTTTCCTTTCCTGTAAATATAGTATAAGTTTCATTTTATTAGTTTCATCAGATTTTTTAGTTGAATGGCTAGTAATCTACTTATGTTGGAGCAGGTGTGCAGGACCATGGTTTTGCTTACTGTGAGCGGGTTAAGGAAAGATTACAGGATATCGGAGATCGAAATCAGTTTTTTAAGTGCCTTCATATCTATAGCAAGGAAATAGTTACAAGACCACAATTACAATCCCTGGTATCCTTCTTCATGCTTTGAAATTTCTTTTCATTGAGCTTGGTTAAATTTTTGAATTTACTTGTCCTGGTGAAGGTTATCAATACCCTTGAACTAATTGATAACATTTTATAATAGAAATATGAAACCAATAAGGCAATGACCTACATATCTGCTATATTCCTTCTTTTGTTTTAGGGAAGTAGTATACAGCTTAGTCTGTAGTGAGAAATCTTGTGTATGCATCCCAATGTTCATATATCTTCACATACATCTGACGTCATAGACAGTAACAGCATTGATTATCAGTTGCATAAATACACCACCCCACCCCACCCCACCCCTTTTTCCAAAAAGAAAAATGATGAAAGTTCACGGAAGTATAATTAATATGTCGCTTATAAACACACTGATGAATCTTTTCTTAATGAGAATGTGGTTCCACCAGCATGTCATTCTGTGTCTGGCTTGACTTTATGCTTGCAAGCGTAGTCTCAATGTTAGTTGTCAATTACATGATTCAGTTTCTTATTTATAATGCTTCTATAGTATCAATGAAATCAGTAATTTGGAGTAAAAATTTGTTTGCCTTAGGTTAGCAGCTTACTCATGAAACATCCAGATCTCATGGACGGATTTGATGAATTTATTTCTCACTGTGACAGGACAGGTAATAAGCTAATGATTCCTGCTTACTTTTCTGTTACACTTGCATCGCTTTGCTACTGCTATTTGAGTTTCATTTTCCAGATCTTAATAAAGATTTTATTCTATTTGGAGTTTTTCTGCAGATGGTTACCTTGCTGCTATTCTGAGCAAAACACGTAAGAATGATGTTAGCTGTATTCTTGAAGATGTAGTCTTATTTCTTTTCTAGCGATATGACAATGACTATAATGGGATTGCGGCACCTGTATGTCCACTAGATCTCTGACTTATCTCAGTCCATTTCAGGATCCTCATGGAACGATGAACACATTCCCAAGTCGGATAAAGTAGAAGACAGGGACAAAGACCGAGATTGTGAGTGGGAAGACAGGAATAGAGTCCGCGAAACAAGAGAAAGAGATAGACCTGACAGAGGCGTCGCCTATGGAAGTAAAGATATACAAGGGCAGAAGATGTCTTTGTACCCAAGCAAGGATAAATACGCAGCAAAACCTATACATGAACTTGATCTCTCCAACTGTGAAAGTTGCTCACCGAGTTATCGGCTTCTTCCAAAGAATGTACAGATCTATTGTTTAAAGTAGCTCTATTTGCTTCCTAAGATACATGTATTGATGTCTTATAAATCTTTTGCACTGATGGTGCAACACTTTTCTTGCTACAGTATCCAATTCCATTAGCGAGTCAGCGAACCGAGATTGGTGCTGATGTACTAAATGATCTCTGGGTATCGGTGACATCAGGAAGTGAGGATTACTCTTTTAAACATATGCGCAAAAACCAGTATGAAGAAAGCTTGTTCCGATGTGAAGATGACAGGTTGGAAGTTGTCTTGATGCATGTGGTCTTAAAGTCTTAACTTTCATTTTATCTAGAATGTGAAGTGATCTCATATCCTCTGACCAGTTGTTGTAAAGTTTTCTTTAATACTCCTTTGCAATTTGATGCTTCCATAATAATAGGTTTGAGCTGGATATGCTTTTAGAGTCTGTCAATGCAACAACAAGACGTGTTGAAGAATTGCTCAACAAGATCAATGATAATACTATTGCCAGTGATAGTCATATCCGTATTGAAGAACATTTTACTGGTAAGAGGCTGATAACTGATGCTGATATTGCTATTGGATTGTTGTAATCATAAATTCTTATGCTTTTTTTTTTTTGGTATAGCTCTGAATCTAAGGTGCATTGAACGTCTCTACGGTGACCACGGGCTTGATGTTATGGATGTGTTAAGGAAGAATGCACCACTTGCACTTCCAGTTATACTCACTCGCTTGAAGCAGAAACAAGAGGAGTGGGCAAGGTGTCGTTCTGATTTTAATAAAGTTTGGGCTGAAATTTATGCCAAGAACTATCACAAATCACTGGATCATCGTAGCTTTTATTTCAAGCAGCAGGACACGAAAAGCTTGAGCACAAAAGGTAATGTAAGATGACATTTTCTGATTTAGAACTAGTTCATTCTAATAACTTTATACTTTCACCATATTGTATTTCGGAAGTTATTTTATAATTTATGAATTCTAGAATTCTCTTCTAGAAAGAAACAGTGTTTTGTCCTTGTAGCCTGGGCTGTCTCAAGCAAGAGCTTACAATTTAAAAATTGGCTCTTGTAGAACCAGAACAATGTTCTTAGAAGTTGAAATGAGTTTTTAGAAAGGAGCTCAAGATTTATGGCTCTCACAATATTTGTCAAGAGGTCAGAATCAGTGTGGCAGTTCCGAGTTCTACTTTCTAACAACTAGAAGACCCAACAAGCAGAAAAATTGATGAAGCAGAAATTCCATTTTTGCTTTCACCTAACTGTAGTTGTTACTTGCTCTCCGAAGTCTTATCAAGCTTTGAGAATAATCTAATGCTTGCCCTGCTGGAGAATTTGTTCCATCAATGCCTGCCCGACCAAAAGTAAACATATTTGAGCCTACTGTTTAGCTTATAATATAATAATGTTGAAGTTTATGTTTACCGTATAAAATAGGACAACATGCATTGATCACAAGCCTTTTTTGACACTATTCCAGATGATATAAGGACTATTACTACTTATAGGTATTCTTATCTTGAATTATTTACTTATCTTATCAAAAAAAAGGTATTCTTGTCTTGAATTATATACTTATCTTATCAAAAAAAGGTATTCTTGTCTTGAATTACCCTCTATATAGGTGACAAGAGTATCGACGTGAAGGATCTAGTCTGAGACTGGAAGCTACTAGGAAATTTTAAACTAGAAGTAACAATCTCAACATACAATTAAAAATCCCTCTCCCCTTCCTCGAAAGATTAGAAACAAACCGTATCTGCTCTTTTGAACTTGATTTGGCAAAATTGGTGTGCCTAAGCTAGCTGTTGTATGTAAATGAAGTAGCATGCAGCTGTCTAAGCTCACAGCAATTCGTGCAAGTGGCCTAATGTTCTTTACTTGGAAAGGTTCCGTCACAACGGTAATAAACGCCAAAAGGAGGTGTAAGAGATTTGACCATCTATATGTTGTTGTGCCATCTCAATGGATTACCCTTGGTAGTCATTTTTGATAGATGTAAATTCATTTGCTTGTGGATGGTCATGACAATGCTTTCACATAATTCAGCAATAGGTTTTATTCAACGAGTGCCTTTATTTAATTGCAGACGGAGGAGGAAGTTTGTTGTACATCCACAATAGTACTACTTTCTTGAGTTGATTATAGAATTTTCAATCATCTGTTTTGTCCCAGCACTAGAAGCACACCTTGAATTGTAATGTAGAGAAAGATCTTTTGAGAGATTGTTGGTTTTTTAAAAGATGGGGCAGCAAAAGGATTTAAAGTATTGATTGAAAAAGTCTCTCAATAATTTTATTAAGCATAACAAGGCTTTAAATAGCCAATTAAGAACATAATCTGCAGAAAAATCTGCATAACAAGAATTCAAAAAAACTAAAATATCTCAACAAACCTAAAAAATCTAACTGAAATTTGAATTCAAAAAAGTAGATTTATCCTAAAATTAAGCTAACTTATTATGCTAAAAAAATGCAATAGTAACTGAAGCAAATCATCAACACTCCTCCTTTGCTTCAGTTGCTCTAAAACAATTGCTCCTCCTCAATTACTGCTTTTGTTGTTTATGCTTGAGGATTGTGTTGAGCGTCTTTGAACTTACACACTTTTGTAACATGGCCTGTTTGTTTGCAAATACCACATATTGCATCATGTCTCCACCAACAAAATTTTTCTAGGTGTGTTTTCTTTTTGCAGTATTTGCAAAGAGGATAATTGACCTTTTCTTTTTTGTTTTGTGCATAAAAAGCACCTTCAGTAACCATTTCTTGTCTAAATGCTCTTCTTTGTTCTTGTGCTTGAAGAGCACTTATTAATTCTGCAACAGAGATGGTAGAGAGATCTTTAGACTCTTCTAGAGAGGAAATTTTGGATTCAAATCTCTCTGGAACCGTCACAAGAATTTTTTCAACTATTCTGTTATCTTTAAAATCCTCGCCAAGCAACCTGATTCTATTAACAATAGAAGAAATCCAATCAGAATACCTAGTGATAGTCTCGTCTTCTTGCATCCTAAGAGATTCAAAATCCCTTTTCAAATTTAAAATCTGCATTTGTCTAACTCGATCACTTCCTTGGTACTCCTTTTTAAGCTTTTCCCAAGCTTCTTTTGCTGTCTCACATTCAATGATTTTAGAAAAAATTGAATCTGCAACTGAATTTTGAATCACAGTTTTGTCTTTGTGTTTTTTGGTTTTCGCTTCTGAATGGTTTTTAATTTGGGCAAGGGTAGGATTTTCAGGGAGTGGTTGTAATGGTCTATCTTCCATTACAACTTCCCATAAATCATAGGCTTCAAGATATGATTTCATTTTCACTGACCAAATCTGATAGTTTTCACCGGTGAAAGTTTGTGGGGCATTCAAAGAGAGACTGCTGCTTGCCATGTTTGAAAATAGGTTTAAAAATTGATATTGGTTAAAAATGATTTGAAAATGGTTTTTTTGGAAGAACTCACAGATCCCGTAAGATCAATGAAGCTCTTCATACCACTGTTGGTTTTTTAAAAGATGGGGCAGCAAAAGGATTTAAAGTATTGATTGAAAAAGTCTCTCAATAATTTTATTAAGCATAACAAGGCTTTAAATAGCCAATTAAGAACATAATCTGCAGAAAAATCTGCATAACAAGAATTCAAAAAAACTAAAATATCTCAACAAACCTAAAAAATCTAACTAAAATATGAATTCAAAAAAGTAGATTTATCCTAAAATTAAGCTAACTTATTATGCTAAAAAAATGCAATAGTAACTGAAGCAAATCATCAACAGAGATCATAGCGCATCATATGAAATATTGTTCAAAGTCTTTCCAATTTTCACCAATTCCGACCTACCTTTATTTATGGGATATTTGAAGGAGAGCTTTGTAACTTTTTCTATAAAATTCTCTCTACCTCGAAGAATTAGTTTTTTCTTGCTACAAGTAGTTGTTTATCAAGGAACTGATGTTTTCGTCCCCACAGCACTGCTGGCTGAGATCAAAGAAATCAGTGAAAATAAGTGCAAAGAAGATGATGTGCTTCTCTCTGTTGCTGCTGGAAATGGGCAACCAATTATCCCTCACCTGGAGTTCGAGTATCCTGATTCTGACATCCATGAAGATCTTTATCAAATCATTAAGTATTCATGTAGTGAAGTTTGTACAAGAGAACAGTTGGATAAAGTCATGAAGATTTGGACCACCTTCCTGGAACCAATATTTGGTGTTCCTCGTCAACCTCAGGGTGCAGTGGATGGTGGAGATGTTGAAAAGGCTAAAAATCAAAATGCTAAAGGTAACACAGCAATTGATGGGGAAAGGGCTGGTAGCCCTGCTAGTGACTCAGGCATGAATTGCAGACAAAGCAGTTCCAGGAATGGAGATGAAGAGCCTCCACCTCAGCATTCAATTTCTTCCAGAGTTCGGATTGCAAATGGTGAAAATGGGTTTAAGGATGATAAATCTCCTGATGCAACTGGTGTGACACTGAAAATTGTCACTTCAAGGACCCTCCTTCAGCATGGAAAGGCAGCCGCTGATCCCAACATGGCAGATGCAGCATCTGGTCTCAGCAGAGAGGCTTTTGGTGCTGACCAGCTAGTGCTTTCAAACAGCACGGTTGTGGAGGAAAGCCATGGAAGAGTCTGTAGAGAAACTGCTTCAGGTTCATGGGCTGCCTACTTCGGATTGCTCTTCCATTTTGTATTTTTCACACTTCTTCATAGGATTAGTAATTGAAAATTTGATGTACCCTTTCCATTGACAGGGCATGGTGCAGGTACTTCCAGACCTAGTAGTTCCTCAATCAAATGTGAACTTGAGATAAAATCTTCTAATGACTCAAAGGTACTGTGTTTTAAGACTTTTAGATCCCTTGACTGTTTTAAAGTTCACCTCCAAATAGAGACTTGACATTTCTATGCATTTGCTTCACCTATTCATGATTTTGAAGTTACCCTAACCCCCCCCCCCCCCCTTCTCAAAAAAAAAAAAACACAAAGTTCCCTTACCACTTGTTGCTCTTTCTTCAACCTCTTCCCCATGCTCTAGTCCCAAAAAGCCGAACAATTAGGAAATAAGAGGTAGTCTTTACTCTTTAGATAAACCACTGGCAAAAAATCTTGACGTGAATCCAAAAGAAGGAAATTTTTGAGATCCTGCTGTGAACTCTGTTTATCTGCCTCTTGCTCCCTTGTCAGGCACAGACTAGGGGTGGCGAAAATTCCCCAAAAGTAACCTGCCCAAAATTTTATGGGTTTGGCAATTTTTCTGGTGGGCTAATTTGTGCTACCCAAAATAACCTGTCAGAAAATAGCAATCCAAGTTGAGCTGTTTAGATACCCCACCCAACACTGACCCGTGAAAATGCCCAAACACTAAATGCGTGGAGATATCTAGTGGACCTTGCCTGTGGAATATATGGTGAATCTTTATATGCCTACATGTAGGCTTTGCAGAATTGAGAATGCAGAAATATTGTTGAAAAGAGAAGTTAGGACCTTCACTAGACAGTATCTCTACAAGGCTGTATATTTCTTATGAATTACTTTTATTTAGTGGAACAAAAGCTTTTTAAGAACTTAAATCGTTATCTTGCGACATCTTTATTCCACCCACTGCAAACTCCACAACATGGCCCAGGGGGCGCATACAGAGGTTCCCCGTATTAGTGGTTTTGGGCTTGTTTTTAATTGGATACTGTTTGCAGTGCCTCTAAACTTGAAGCTGATACCTGGTTTTCTGCTTCTTTGGGATATGAAACCGTCCGCAGTGAGGGTGTAATCAGATTACATTGAGAGTGCACAAGTAGCCCTTTTCCAAGAAAACCCCAAAGCACACAGACACAACTAAAAGAAAACCACATTCAGATACTATTTAAGCTTGCAGTATGTCTGTTGTTGCCCCCCATCTCTAAATTCTTTTCCCTTTTTTGCCACATGATTTTAGGATGGAGGGTTGGTGGACCCAAAGGCAGAAGGTGTGAAGGTTGAGAAATGTCTTGAAGAATCCATAGGAAAATGTAAACTTGAGAGAGAAGAGGGCGAATTAACTCCAAATGGTGATTTTGAGGATAATTTTACACCATCAAATGAAGGTGGTCCAAATGTATCACATAGTTTAAAGGGAAGTTCAAGTAGTAAGCTGTACCAAAGTGGACATAGAGAAGTAGTTCGTGGTGGAGAGAGAGGATGTGAGAATGATGCTGATGATGAAGGGGAAGCAAGTGCTCACGGGACATCAGAGGATAGTGAGAATGCTTCTGAAAATTGTGATGTTTCAGGTAGTGAGTCTGCTAATGGAGAAGGTTCTCACGAAGAAGAGCGTGAAGATGGGGACAATGATGAGAATGATAACAAGGCAGAGAGTGAAGGAGAGGTGGAAGGAACTGCTGATGTCCATGATGCTGAAGGAGATGGTGCTGTTATGCCATTTTCAGAACGTCTTCAACATACATCCAGGCCTCTCACAAAGCAAGTTCCTTCTATATTTCATGACAGAGAGAAGGAATCACGTATATTTTATGGAAATGATTCATTTTATGTGCTGTTCAGACTTCACCAGGTAAGGCTATTTAATATCATGTAGTAAAAATCCTTCAGATGATGCAACACTAATGTTTCTTCTCTTAACTACAGACATTGTATGAAAGACTACAGAAAGCAAAATCGCATTCTTCGTCAGCTGAACACAGATGGAGAGTCTCAAATGCTATAAACCCCACTGAATCATATGCCAGGTCACTTGAGTGATTTGTTTCCTGTTCCATTCATTTTGATTAATCTGTACTTAATTAGACTAAGCTCCTCTTTGATGTTTCAGATTCATGAGTGCACTTTATAACCTGCTGGATGGTTCCTCTGACAATGCAAAGTTTGAGGATGACTGCCGAGCTATTATTGGAGCTCAGTCATATCTTCTCTTCACCTTAGACAAACTGATATACAAAATTGTCAAACAGGTAAATGCTTGTGTTTTTTCATTTTCTCCTTGTTTGGTGTATGCAGCTGTCTTGTACTATTCTTAAAATTTTGTTCTGCATCTCGTGCAGCTACAGACAATTGCAACTGATGAGTTGGAAAGTAAACTTCTCCAACTGTATGCTTATGAAACCTCAAGAAAATCTAGCACATTTTGGGATGTAGTTTACCATGAAAATGTGCGTGTTCTTCTTCATGAAGAGAGCATATACAGGATAGCATGTGTAAGACTTTGCGACATCTTTGCTTCCTTTTATGTTATGTGACCAATATAGAACCTACCATTCCCTTTTCCATTTAAACTAGCATTGATAAATGACCTCCACTGCAGTCATCTACACCAACACGTCTATCCATACAACTCATGGACTATGTTCATGATAAGCCTGAGATGTCTGCGGTGTCAATGGACCCAAATTTTGCAGCTTATTTGAGCAATGAACTCCTCTCTGTTATTACTCTGAAGAAGGAGAACCCTGGGGTGTTCTTGACAAGGTATTATATCAACACAGAGTGCTTTCTTGAATATTTTATATCATAGGTTAATGCCTGCTCGTATCTTGCAGAAACAAGCGTAAGTATGGATTTGGAGATGAGACTTTTCCAGGTGAAGCTATGGAAGGAGTTCAAATTATTAATGGTCTAGAATGTAAGATAGCATGCAGTTCATCAAAGGTACAATAGCTGTCCTTAGTAATAGACACAAATCGAAGAGCCTTGTCTCTCTTGCTAACTGTTTTGTGGTTCCGGATGCCCTAGGTCTCTTACGTTTTAGACACTGAAGATTTCTTGATCCGGTCAAGAAAAAGGCGGAGAACATTGAAGGACAGATTTTCATCAAATGGCCACTCGAAGTCTTTGAATGGTTCTAGTAAAGTACAACGTTTCCGCAGATTACTCTTCAGTTGAAAGATGTGCATTTTGCATGAAGGTAATCTACAAATTCAATTAGTCATAGTTATAGTTCTATGACACGAAATGGAGTAATGGAGTCCAAAAGGTAGAATTTCACACGATTTACTTGCTCTCGAAGGTTTCTGACTTTATGCTTCTGATATTTGTTTCTTAGCCGACTAATCGTATTTGTGGAAATTCAAATTTTGGCCCCCGCTACCATAGATTTATGTACCTTTTCCTATTGAATAAATGATCCGGCTAACAGCTTGGAAAATTTGTAGGGTGTCATCTCTAAATTTTGTGCCCAAATTGATGTAAATATCCTTGCCTTCTCTGTTGTAAAACACTAAATTGTCAATTTCATGAAATTTTCCTTGTTACTGTGTAGCAGATTCCACTTGTAATTATTTTCTTCTGGCTAATTTCCCGAGTCCGAAATTCTTATGACCAACTCACCTTTCCCGTCTCGATGCAACTGTCGGGCCTTTTTCTTTTTGTTGAATAACGGTTAAGGATAGAGCATACTGCGAGACTGCAATAATGGAGCTATTTTTTGTGCTATTTTTTATTATCTTAAATTAAGCTAATATGTTATTGAAATTTGCTGTCTAAGTTTGGCATAATTTTCCATAAAACTGGCCGAGTATTTGGTCGCAAAATCATAAAAGCATATTCAAGCTGTGTGAGTATCACATAGTATGCTGCTAGAAATTCAAGTAAAGTAGCTAATAAACAATAATTTTGGTTAGTAGAAACATTACCAGATTGTTTTGGCTCGGTAGAAATAAAATCGTTTTTCGTGGCATCTCTAAAGAGAAATACAAAAGGTGAATCATGAGTCTTGGTAATTAATAAAAAATGAGCTGCTGGCATCCTTTAAAATAAAATAGTGATATGCCATACCTGTTTGTAGAACAGTTTCGGGCAAATTTAAGATGGCCAACAAAGGGATATTTCTGGCGCTAAATTCTTAAAGTGTAAGACACAAGTAATTGGGCTCCATTTTTTATTTTTTAACTGAGTTTCTCTGGAGAACACACTTGAAAATTTGGCAGCTATTAAGATGTAACAGAATTGTGTGAACTTACTCGTCTAAAAACTTAAAAGATGGCACAAATTTGATATTTATTTATATCTTAGGTATACCCTTTAACATGCAGATGGATTGTTTTAATGGACGAAGTACTTGAATTCTTTATATGATGGGTGGTGAAACTTAAGTTCTCTATGTATTTTCGAATAACAATATAAAAAACTTCGTAATCTATATAGGAGGTAGGGGAAGGGGATTACAAGGCTGAAATATGTCACAACATGAACAAAATGGCTGAAGCTTATGTATATCAAAACAAAAGAGGTTTGGGCAACAGGACCATTTCCGAAATGGAGTGATATACATTTTTACTGAAATCCTGGTTGATCTTTTTTGATAACGAAATCCTGGTTGATCTACAAATAAGAAATTTATTTTTGTGATGGAATATACAGTCGCACTTTCTAAAAGCGAGTTATATACCATTCTGGTCTATTTCTATGTTGCTACTCCAAAGAAAAAGTAGAGGACAATCCTCCAAGCTAATTGGTGAACAATCAACTCTAGGAAATCATGCTCACTTAAATTGAATCTATACTTTCCGCTGCACGGTCATTCTACCAAGTGCCGTTTCCACAGATAGACCAACCTGATGTAGTGTGTTTGGTTTAGTCCTTTCTAGAGATGTATACAGCATACTCCAGTATAATACATCTCGTATGAAGATACTGATTTTGTCGTTTTTTAACACCTCGCCCATTATCCAAAGCTGCACCTTTTACTTGTTCGCTAGATTCTTGCTACTCTGCTGCTCTGAGCAATCTCTCTTATAGCAAAGGCTGAGCCTGGCTCAATAATTTAAAACCGTCCTGGGACTGGTTTTAGACCAGCAAATTCAGGACAATGAGAGAGAATCAGTATCATGAAAGGAAGACAAAGATGAGTCTACTTTGCAAGGGTGAAAGAGTTATTAAGACTTGGGAGTTCATTAGTACTTTGAACTGTGTGAACCATGAAGATCGTGAACGAACCGTCAATCAACATGCAGGTGATAAATGAGAAATTCACTAATATGAAGCCTCGTTGACAGAAAATAAATTGATCAAGTTCTATAGCTCTTACAGGAACAGTGGCTATAGATTACCTGCCTTTGAGTTCGACTCCTTAAGGAGATGATGAATTTTTGTTTGTATATCATCCTGCTAATTCACTTATTGGTGGGCGGTCCATTACGTTAGATGCACCCTTGGCATTGCTTTGCAGCAGTGGATCTATATCAGGCAATTTAGGAATCTGCAATCATACAGAAAAGGAAAAGTGAAACAGAAAGAAAACTACAAAGAAGAAATGAAAGGAAAAACTGAAAATAAGGAGTTGTATAATCACCGAAAATAAGGAATTTAGCTAAAGTGTAGGGCCGCTTCTGTCTTTCTTTAATTATATGGGCTGGGTGCCTAGATGTATGCCCTTAAACTTTGTAATACTTAGTTTTCAATTTTTTGCCTTTTTTTTGCAAACAAGAGACAAGAGACAAGAGATACAGAATGAAGATTAACTGCAAATGGTCGCCTAAGAATATGCAATCACTAGTGCAATATGGATTTCCTTGAACAGAGCGAGCAAGAGACTGATAGTCTTTAACAACATGCATACCTGAGCTAACAAATCAATCGTTCTTCGTAGAAGGCGAGCCAAATCTCCTTCATCCATTGCACAGTCCATCATAATCTCTTTCCAAGTAAGACCAGAAGCCCAGGCTTCAACCATGCCAGAGAATTGGCTATCCAAGCAGCAAGGAATCTGTGAAATTAGCAAGTTTGTTTCATAATTATGAAGTGCAAAGCCAACCTGGAACCTCTTGTGAAGTGGCTCCAATCAAACTTGAAAACTCACTTGTACTCCATGCTTTTCTTGAAGCTCTAGAATTGAGCTTTTTGTTTCTTCCAATAAGTCAATGACATTCAAGACAGTGGTAGAGGGTTCATAAACGAAACTGCAGATATAAGATTTCAAATCAGATCTTTCCTTTTCAGCACAGAGGTTTAAAAAACATTGGCGATTGTCTAGAAGCCAACTTAACCATGATGAACTGATACTGGAAGTTCACTAAACATTTGCTTTGATTTCTGCAATTCTTTTTTAAATACCTAGTTTACCAAAGGAGTATAATAGCCCGTTTGGCCAAGCTGCAAAAATCAACTTATTTGGGAAGTGCTTTTTTTCAAAAGTGCTTTTCTCAAAAGTACTTTTGGTGAGAAGCAGTTTGTGTTTGGCTAATTAGTTTGAAAAGCACTTCTGAGCAGCAATTAGTGTTTGGCCAAGCTTTAAAAAACTGCTTCTAAGTGTATTTTTCTGAAAAGTGCTTCTCAAAAAAGTGCTTTTGGAGAGAAGCTACTTTTTTCTGCTTCTCCAAAACTGTTTCTGCTTCTGCTCAAAAGCACTTTTTTTCCTTCCAAAAGCTTGGCCAAACACCTCAATTTTTGGCCAAAAGCACTTTTGGCCAAAAAGAAGCTTGGCCAAACAGGCTATAAAGCTCTGGCAAGAACTCCGCACTAAATTCTGGATTGAATGAAACCGCAAGCAGATGTCTCACACGAATTGTGCCCAAATTTATAAATGGTATAACATATAAGAACCTCTTTATTTCAGAAACCCAAAAATCTTGTTCAATTAGATAGTCAGTACCTACCGCAACACAACTATCCAGCTATCAAATAGAGCTACTAATCTCCAAACTATAGACTAGTCTCGAGGTCAAGCACAAGTAAAACACATATGACATCTAAAATCTGGAAATTCACCTCCTTATCCAACAAAAATTATTGAAATTCACCAGGACACAAGTAACACAACAAAGAAGCCAGTGTAATTCAAACTAGAGTGCAGTAAAAGTGAAATACCGTTCCTTCTGGAAAAGTAGCTCTAAGGGTACTGTATGTCGTTAATCCTTACTAGTAAGTATTGCATAAAACTTCAAATCAGGTCTCAGCGAATGTCAATAGTTCTCCAAGGAAATCAAAATAAAGTTTTTTACTCCAAGAAAATTTGCCACTAGATTTCAGCTGGATATCAGACTCCTACTTGACATAATCTTCAAAAAAGCATCAGATATCGTCTGAAAACTTGCCACTAATGAAACCACAGCCTTAATAGGGAAATGGACAGATCAACTACGACCAGCAGTCTGTGCAAATTCATATAGGGAAATTGTAAGCCTATGCTGGATCAGGCCCCATTAAGATAATAGGTAGGTTTAGGTTCTTAGTCTAGAAACTAACTTTTCCAAACCTCTGCACTCTCTTCTTTTGTACAAGTCTAATGTGACACTGTCCTGCTTGCTGCCTTCTCAAGGGGTGAGACAATGGCAACTTATTGGGGATCCTCCACCCAATATAAGAGGAAGAGCAGGAGGGAGGGAGAGAGAGAGAGAGAGAGAGAGAGAGAGAGAGAGAGAGAGAGAGAGAGAGAGAGAGAGATGAGTTGGTCTCCAATATGAACTTGAACTTTCTTGTAACCCAATATCTAGACAACTAAATCCTAATTTAGCAATGCTAAGACAAAAAAGAGCAGTGGTGACCATTTTCTTCAAAAGGATAAGTCCTTTATTTATATGGTGGAGGAAAACCCGCATGGAGGTGTATGCAAGAGCTAGACCAACCTATGTCGGAATTGAAATCAGACTGATAGTACTCTGCGTCTTGAGAACAAAAATTCTACCTGTTATTTTTCCAGGGCCGAAGTCTAATTCCTTCAGAAACTAGACTTCCACAGACTGCAGCAAGCTGTGCAGGTTTTAGGTCCAGCAACAATTTATTTCGAAGAACCATCGCAAGCCAAAGTTCATTTTCTCCTCTAATTGCAGCTGCAGTTTCACCCAGGGGGAAAATGACATGTGTATTGATATCCAATGCTCTACTTTCATGTATAACATTGCTGACCTGGCAGACATTGAGTGATGAGTAATTTCTCTGCTTTGTGGTAAAAATGAAACAATAATCTGAAACTCTGTTTTAGGACACAAGTTAATCAAAGGCTTCAATCTCAAAAGGGGAACTGCCCCCAAGTAATTCGCCAGACCAAGTAAAATAACAATGAGATCATGGGCGCTTGCTGCAGTTTCCAGAAAATTTTCTATTTTGAAATTTTTACAACAAAGAACTGGTTCAAGTATCAAACAGTATTCAAAAAACAGCATTTCCTAGTTTAGTTATCCCCCAAGGCAATATCATAAAAATGTTCTCTCAATCCTTTCCCTTTAAAACGCACTCCCTTCATTTCAATTAATATGACGCTATTCGACTAGATACGGAGTTTAAGATCTTAATTTTACTTGTATAGCATACTCATGATAGTGGAAGAAGAATATTAAAGTAGTGGTTGAAAAATTTAGTTTGATCGAGAAATCATCACATAAAAGTTTAAGGTAGGGGATACTTTAATGAATCTGAATTCTCGAAATTTTGAAAGTTGTACAAAAATGGGATGGCGTCACATTTTGGAAGTCCAAGAATGGAAAGTGTCGTATAAGTTGGAATGGAGGTTTCCTTAAGAGAATGTTGCTTTCCCAAAAGATTTCCACGACAACTTCAGAAAAATACAGTTCACAGAAGTGAACTATCATTTTTTCCTGCTCAATTAGCAAACATTTCCAAACTGCAGAATAAAAAAGTTGATCTCCGAGCAGACCCCCAGAAAATGACAAAGGCAACCAACAACGGTGAGTTTCTTAAAAATAAATAATGTCATGATAAATTCTTCTTCTCTTTCTTTTGAGTCAAAGATGGTCTTAGTGTGGTGTTTGAGTACATGGGAGAAAAGCAAGCACGCTTGAGAATAAAAAGGATTTTACACAATGAAAGAATATGAACATTCAATCATGTCCAATATGAGGATGTTGTAGCAGACATAATGGACTAAGGATGAAAAGTTGCACAACTACACGAAGTACAATCAGTTGCATGTAACAAGCAGATAAGTAGTAATATACCTGCAGAAATTCCTTCCAACCAGTCGGCTCAATCTGCTCTATACGACCAATCAAACGCTTTGACCTAACCTTCAACCGCCGAATCTTCTCCTCAGTGAACTTAGCTGAATCTATTATCTTCTTATACTCTTTAAAGCCCTCTGTACGAGCTATCCTTTTCTTCAAACGGGAGACCTTATTCCGTTGGTTCTTGTAGCATTCTACTGCATCATTGTATGCTTGAGACAATTGCAAGACCTGACAATACACATCAGCAAAAAAGATATTTCAAGTGTACAAGCTAGGATTAATGCTTCAATGTTTCACATGGTTTAAGACCTAAAATAAAAACAAATCATATAGCATGCGACGCTAATATTTTATGACAAGCTATGCTTTTATAAGTAGATGTGTGCAAGAGAGAGACGCAGACAAGTGATTCTGAGGACCTGCTGACATAATCAAAATTACTCGTCACGAGCTATATGCCAATATAGAACTATGTTAACTCCACCCAGTGCTGAAGCTCAAAAAGTTGGCTCGTGGCAAACTTGTAAAATAATGATGTGACTAATGCAAGTAACAATATAAAGAGGTGGTCTAACATTTAAAAGTTTGACCAAAAGAAGAACGATATGTTGTCCTTACTTCCAACGGCACTCCACCAAGAAAAACTAACTGGAGATTAAACTACGCACAACCTGAATTGTATAAATAGTAGCAACTCTAACCAGAGTTCTACATGTGGATAAAACTCGAAATGGCGAACACTAAAATCTGCAGTACCAATGCTTACTAAAGCAAATGTTATTCTTGCTCACTCTTTGTAGCGAGCAATTCCTGGAAAGAATGTTATGTTACCTAAATAAATAAATAAATATATATAAGGTCCTTCTTACCCCAGATAAGAACATCTATTGGCCGAGAAACAAGAAAGATTGTATTCGACGCATAGCTGTTTCTCATCACCCCCCCCCCCCCCGAAATAAACATGAAATGCAAAAGCAGATGCTAACAAGCATCAACATGAGGAGGAAATGCCCCTATTAGATTAAAAACGCATCACAGGCAAAACAATCACACCCGATAATCAAGACAAATAGGGTACCTCATCCTCTTCAGATAGACTACTCAAGACTGGCACATTTAAACTCCAAGACCATGTCTCCAAGGAACCTTCCAAACACCATAGACCTCCAAGTTCAGACACAGCTAACTTCTGCCACTGCATCTCTGCCTTATCAAGAAGCTCAGTCATAATTTCACGAGGCAAAGCGTCACCAAGAGCTAAGGCAACATTTGGAAAGCCTGTTCTGTAAACCATTCTAATCCACTTCTCTGTGAAAAGATACCAAGAGTTATCTGAACCAAGAGCCACGTGATAAGACGGTTTAACATCTTCTCCTCCACTATCACCAACTTCAAAATTTTCCACTACTGTCTTTAATGCAAAGGCATCATAGTCACGCACCTGGAAAAAGGAAGGATTACACATTCCTACTACTGTACAGTAGGTAACCGGAGAGAATTTTAGTTTAAGAGGAAACTGCAGTACTACAATCATAAACAGCTGTAAAAGAACTAGATATTTGCATGGTAGTGCAACCATATAAATCCTATATGGAATGCACAATAATAATGGCCATTTATTCCCTCAATTCAAAAGAGAATAGAAAAGACATACGCCATATGACTTGGAAGATAAGAATTATGAAAGAGAGAGAAAGTAAGAGACTCTTTCAACAACAAGATACTTAGCTCCATAGAGTCTAAGATAAACTCCAACTAGTTTGGGATTGAGGCATAGTTGATTGATTGATTAATCAATTGATTCTTAGCCAAAGACTAGAGACTCAAGATTAGTGAGAATTTGATGGCGACATGATCCCCCATATCAAGTAACCATAACTGAATAGGAGAAAATAGCCGAAAATTAATAGTTTTATAAACATGGAAAACTTCAAGGAGTTATATGATATGTCAAACATGTCGCCTATTAACTTTTAACAGCAAAGAGCAAGAACTGCATTAAGGTCTTAACACCTTTCCTACTTGCTATAATTGAGAAAAGCCCCTATGAAAGAGCTTTCTAGTGTATGCAACATGATGTTTGCAGATCAGATGCCGAAGATACAAGCTAATTGCGTCTCAGGAGGACCACAATCAAGCATTGTACTTGCTGATGATACGAACGCTTCCATACTTACTAGTTTTTTTTTTTCCGAAAAAAAGGGGGTCACTTGAAATGCTTACCATACTTTTAAGCTTTTCAATATTCAAAGTATCAACCTTCCCCAGATAAACAGCAGCAACTAAATGTTGTACTCCGTCACTGTCGCTGTAGTGCAAAGACATGAATGGAAGGTGTCCATCTTCTAGCTCCTTCAGTAAAGGTTTCAACGAAAACACTCTTTCCAGCTCCATTTTTCTTCTCAGTTCTGTTCGAAGACGCTTTTCAGCCTGGAAAAGGTAGGCACAAGGACCATTAATAGAATCTTTTCCGGTATGCTTTTAAAATTACTAAAGCTGGAAGAAATAGTGGCTGGAAAGAGTGTATGACATGCTGAACACTAGATTAATTTTCAACAGAAAGCAAAGTAGAAAAGATACTCAGTGAATGAACAAGAGCCTTTTCCAATTTGTCGTGCTTCCAAAAACTGAAACATATAGGCCACTGTAACTAGAAAGTCATCCTTTAGACAAAGAACCTTGAAGAATATTAAAGGGAAAGCTAAATTAGTTTATACTAGGTAGAAGTAGTTTCACCATACGACTGGCTCTTTACAGGATTTTCAGGACAGATAGTGAACCGTTTTTCTGATAAGCAAAAGGAAAAAGAATGTCCTGCTGCCAGGAACGAACTGTCTAGTTTGAGGCAAAAAAAAAAAAGTTGAAGAGCATGAGTAACGAAATTACTCTTAATTCTTCCTGGAGTTCAGCAATCTCCTGATATGCTGACTGCGCTAAGAGCTTCTGGCTCTTTCTATCAATCGCTTCCTCGCTAATTTCTGAGGTAAGTGTCTCTATTTCCTTTTCTATTCTGGCAAGCTCCTCTTTTGCGGCAAGCATGACATTGCTTCCCACATAATTCCCAAAACTCTGCTCAATTAACTTCCTTGCTTCTTCCAAAGTCCGCCCTGCTCGTGAGACTTTTATCTCATCTAACTCACTTGATCTACGGGTAACTTTGGCCCCCTGGAGAATAAGAAGACATAAAATCGTAAAATTAAAATAAAATGAATCAAGGAGGCTCAGGCTAGAATAACGCACCGCAAGAAGATTAAGCACCATCCCATACGAGGCAGTAAATTGTGAAACAAGAGGTTGAAGCCCAGAAAAAAGAACTTTGCAGCACTCTTCAGGCCCTTCATAAGGAGTCTGAACAAGAACCACATGACCCTTTTCATCAATACCTCTACGACCAGCACGCCCAGCCATTTGGAATAACTCATTTGAGCTTAACTGGACACGTCCACTATCACCCCTTTTGCTGAGAGATGAAATGACTGCTGTTCTAGCAGGCATATTGATGCCAGCAGCAAGTGTTTCAGTAGCAAAGACAACCTTAACTAGACCTCGCTGAAATAATTCTTCAATGAATGATTTCCAAAGGGGGAGACAGCCAGCATGATGTGCAGCCACTCCTCGGCGGAGGCCTTTCACTGCAGACACACGCACAGCATCAGGGTATTGAATACGGAACCTCTTGAGTGCCAGTTCAACTTCACTCGTTTCACACTCATCCAGTAACTTGCAGTCTTCAAGATATTGAACAGCTGCATCACATCCTTTCCTGCTAAAAATGAACCAAACTGCTGGAAGCATATCCCTCGCCTTTAGGTGCCACAACGTGTCTATAATTTGAGGTACCTGAGAATATACATTTTGTAACTAAATTTTTTGAAGATAATCCATATCTATGAGTTACTTGACAGGTAATTTCAGGATATAAGTTAGATTGACAGTTTTCTGTGAAAATTACAATTTTTTGATACATTCTGTGAAAATGATGATGTAGCAATAAATTATCTAAGAGACGAGAGATAACATTGCAACACAAATTTCAACCTCAATAAGCTTCGGTGCACACCTGTGAGCGGCGAATATTATTTATATCATTCTTTGAAAGCGGACGAACATCATTTTCACGTTTTCTTGATTTTCTTCTTTTAGATCCTTCTTCCTTGTATAGCTCACTGGCGGATTCATCATACTGTAAATAGTTGAGTGACAGCTTCCTGCTCAGTCAGATGAAGGTAATTAGAAATGAAACTTCAGCATCTTCTTGGGTAATAATTGTCCTCCAAATACTACAGAGAGTATTTCAAACGTTATGATTAGTTTTGTCCCATCACGCCCCTGACTTTTTTGTGGCCAATCCATCATATGTAGCTGAAATATAGTTTCCGAAAATTTTGTAGATACAATCTTTTGACTTCAGAGTGCATATGGCATGCTCAACATATAACCAGTTTTATTATATGCCGTGAAAAACGAGAACAGGGCCCAAAATTTAAACTGACAGAACACTAATACCTGCGAATCAATAGTTTACCAAGATTTTATTTTTTTTATAAGATAAATAGTTTACCAAGATTATGATTTTGAATCATGCATATACCACGACCTTTGGAAAAAAACTATAACAAGTAAAGCAATATATGGTACAAGTTAATCCAATGTTGTAAACGAAATCCGGTGCACATGCAGTGAGTGCTAAAAATTCCAGAAACAAAAAACAATGCAAGGCATTGCCACTGATAAACATAAAACGAGAAGATAAATGAAAGAGTTAAGGGAAAAAAATCCTACCTATTCATGCTTGTGCCTTTGTCATCAAGAAGAGGTACTAAAGCTGTCTTTGTGCCGAAGTGCCAAGTTAATGGAACTGGACGCTTGGATGATGTTACCAACTCTGTTCTACCATGAATCTTGAAAGATCGTTAAATTAGAGAACTGAATACCTAAGTTTTTTCCTTCTTGTCATTAGATTAACTTTAACAAAACCAGTAAGTAGAACTAGAACTGGCAGCCTAGATCAAGTTCAAAATTGCACAGCCAAATCAGAATAAAAGTTCATTTTACTATTCTCACAGTATTTCTCATAATCAAACCAATTTTACCGACAGGCATGTGATGCAAAAAGATTTAGATAGCAGACACTGAAAGAAAGAGATCATCCAAACTTTCAAGTCTCCTTAGAATGGAATTGCAGAGCTTTATCCTACGAAGAAGAAGGAAAACCCGGGGCATTTTGAGCAGTAAAAAGGAAAAGAATCAAAAGAAGATGTAACTAGCAAGGTGTTAAATGGTGACAATATGCCAATGATAGTTTGATTACATGATCTCAAAGTTCACCAAAATTTAAATCGTAACCAGCAGTCTACAAAAGATTTAAAAATGCCAAAAATGTTTAAGACATTAACTAGAGTCAAGCCAACCAAAAGGCAAATAACCTATAGTTCATTAAAATTCAAGTCTTCTCTCTTGTCGACGCAACAGGTTACCCAATAACTACCAATTACTAAGGGGTTTACATGAACCATCGAATTGTTCAAGATATAAAGATTTCAATTAGTTGTTGTCTATAGTACAACTTTTAGTGAGGCTAATATGCATACATTTCAACAAAATTTGTCACCTACGCCTCAAGTTTCCCAAATCCAAGAACGCATTTAAAGTTGAATAAAGTAGGTCAATTATAAGAATCTATGCTCCTGCAATAAGAAGTGCGTTAAGCTCAACTCCAACCCCACAAAAAGTTTTTAAGGAAAAGTATGGTAAATAAGACCAGCATCATGAATGTCACAATCACAATTAAGTAACAAATAGTTTTGGTTTTCCTTAAATGGACAGTGGTTTAAAAGATGGCATATGAATAATTATCGTTTCAACATTTATCTTGACGTGGCACATAAAAAATATGCTGGAAAAAAGCTCACCTAATCAAAAGAAGAAAACAATGTGTATAAACTGTGACTCGCCATAAGCTCAACTCCAACCCCAAAAAAAGTTTTTAAGAAAGGAAAAGTATGGTAAATAAGACCAGCATCAAGAATGTCACAATCACAATTAATATCTGAATAACACAACTTGGACGCAGCCACAAAATTAAAGGACCGGAAAAGCATTTGCCAGATAGACTCTATTGGCTATACAAGCAATCGCAATTGGTTCATTGCAATACCTGACCTATCCATCCAGCCAACTCATCTGGATTAGCTACCGTCGCTGAAAGACATATAAGTTGAACTTCCTTTGGGCAATATATAACCTTAAGAAACAAAAGAGGGGAGTAAATATAGGAAATTGGTACTCTGAGGCTGCTGATGAATTGAGATGTAAAGAACTTGCACATTCAGAAGACACATACTATTTCTTCCCAAACTGTACCCCGAGATATGTCACTTAAATAGTGTACTTCATCCAAAACAATTACATCAACATGAAGAAGACCACCATCTGAGGAAGCAACCCCTACGCTGCAGAGTGAAGTGTAATGCAGTAGTAAGTTTAGGAATGAATAGAACAAGCTTTTAATAAAACAGAATAAAAGTCTGACAGTTTCTTTATCCTTTAACCCTTTTTTCAACTTTAAAGGGAAGTCACATGTTACACAAATTTCAAAACTATAGCTCTTTAATAGTTTGATGGTATACATGGTCAACTTCGATTGAGCATATTATCTCTGAAATTTCTATGCACGAAAGCTAAATCAAGTTGTCGCAAGCAGAGAGCTTTTTTCTCCTAACAAGCCAATCAGCATGCTGTTAATCTTCGTTTCTTCTATCAAATAACTAATATGCAACAGTTCATAAAACCACTGAAATGTACCTCTGGTACAGCATATTGCGCAAAATCTCAGTTGTCATAATTAAAACCTGAGCATCTCTATTAACAGCTGAATCTCCAGTGAGGAGCCCCACATTACTTTCACCAAACGTTTCACTGTAAAGTGCCCCAAAGAAAATTGAAGCTCAGAAACATAAATATTATGTAAAGGGAAACATGACAAAACTTGATAGAGGTGAATCGTACAAAACAGGATAAAAGATAGGGAGTATAGAAAGTTTTATGCACTGACAGAGTAAAAAATATTTACTCAATCAGGTCATTTAAAAGGTGATTGCAGGTAAGTCCAGTTAATAGCATTGATTGGTAATCTAGAATAAATGATAACCTGCTATAATAGTTTAAATTACAATGGTGTAAAAAATCAGTACAGTGTCATACTTTAGTAAGTTCGTACCAAAATTCTCGAAATTTCTGATTGGATAAGGCCTTAAGAGGAGTAGTATAGAATAGTCTCCTTCCTTTTGCCACTGTAGCAACAGCGGCAGCTTCAGCAATCAAAGTTTTGCCGCTACTTGTAGGCGCAGATACCACAACTGATGAACCTCTCAAAAACGCTTGAATCGCCAATCGCTTCAAAATTTCGCACAAAATATATCAGCATAACTAGAAAATTTTAAAAAAGAAGGAATAATTTTTACGGGAAAATGAAACAAAACTGACCTGAAATTTGTCGATTCGAAAAGAGTAAATAGAAGCAAGTTCATTAGCATCAATAATTTCATCACCGAACTCTCTAACTTCACTCCGAAGCTTCTCGACTCTCTGCTTTCTCGTTTCCTCGATGTTCAGCACTTCACTAACGGAACTTTCAAGTTCCTCATCACTCTCTTCGCCTCCGTCGGATACCTCAGCCGAGACGACGCCGTCGTATTCTTCCGCCGCTTCTTCGTCATCATCATCATCCTCTTCTTCGTCTTCGTATTCGTCTTCATCTTCGTCTTGAGACTCTGTTGGAAAAACTGACCTCGGAAATTTGTAGAAGATTCTAGATTTAGAACTGTACGGAGTGTGAATCGACTTAACGGAGCAGAACCCTGGGGTTTGGATTTGGAGAAGTGGAAGAAATGGAGAGAGACTGGTTATGGAGTTTAAAGGAGAAGATGAAGGGAATAAGAGGATAGGGAGTGTGCTCATGGCGGGAGGGAATTGTAATTGTTACAGTAAAAGAAGATTTTATTCACAAAGGTTCCGTTCCGTTAAACGGCATCGTCTGGAAAATATCAAGGAACAGTGATCATTTCGGAAACTACAACGAAAAAGAAAGTTTCATTTTGACACATTAAGTTGGCGTTTGGACTTAAGAATTATAAAATTCCGGAAAAAATGGAAAAACAATTAAGCTAGCGTTTGGCCATGGATCCCAAATTTATTTTGAAAAATCTGATTTGGGTGAAGTTGGTTTGAAGATGAAAATGTGTTTGGACATACGTTTTCAAAACATATTTTCCAACTTTATTTTGGAAAAACATGTATATAATTCCCAAGTTTTGGAATTTTGGCCCAAAATCAGCTGATTTTGGGATTTGGGATTTGGCCAAAATATGGGCAAAATTTATGGCCAAACATGAGTTTTGAAAATAAATCCCAAATTTATTTTGGCAAAACTCATGGTCAAACGGGGCCTAAAATAAAAATGGTATCTGAAAATTAAAGTATGTTTGGAGTTGTTTTTGAATTTTTGTGAGTGATTTGAAGTGAAAATTTTTTAAAAAATAGTTTTTTGTAGTTTTTCAAATTTTTGAAAAATTCCGAAATTCAACTTCAAGTAAAACTTAAATTTTTTATGGACAAATATTGATTCCGAAAAAAATGAAAAAATTCTTATGGCCAAACGGGCCCTAAGTCCTGATGGATATGAATTTTGGATACAAATTTGGACCGGCTCAATGTTCCGATTAAATCGAAAAATCAAACAGAACCACTCTGAAATTTTCATATGGATTAGTTTTTTAGTTTGGTTTCAAATTGAGAAGTTAAAAACTTTTAATTTTTGATTTGATTTTGGATTTAAGAAAATAAAAATTGAGAAAACTAATTTAATTTAATACCATTTACGGAAATTAAAATTTGAGTATTTTATCGTTTTCACCCTTGCTTACTTACTGACCTATTTATACTAGGTATATAATGTTGGAAAAATATTGGATGATTATGGAGAATAGAAGGTTTAGCTTGAGGCATGTCAAAGACACTGTCCTTAAGGATATTTCGCCTACACCGTAATGAATAAAATTAGGCGTATCCCCCAGGATTCAACAAGCTCTTCTAGTATAAACTAGGAGCAGAAACAACAAAGATTGAATAAAAGAAAACCCAGAACAAAAGAAAAGGGAAGAAAAGTTTTAACTTTGTTCACTCTCCTACCCAAAGTAACACATAGGAATGTATATATGTAATCCAAAGATTTTAACTTCAGATTGTAAGCAACATTTTAGAAATTATTAAATTTCATTCAAAGGCTATTGAAATGGCTGTTACAAATTAAAGCCATCCAGGCTAATAAAAAGTTAGTTATAATATTATAATAATGACTATTAATCATGGGTAGTAAATGATAATGAATATGTTATATTTTATTTTTGAGATATAAGAATTATCTTCTAACAATCCCCCACATATCTCAAAAATAATATCACAAAATAAAATAAAATAAGAAATTTTGCTGGGTTTTCACAAATGAGCATAATGCGTCGAATCTGGTGTCTCTTGGACTATGAGTCAGACCTAGATAAAATAAGATTAAACTTACAGAACAATTGGTGAAGCTTAAAACTTCTATGAACCAAGAATTCTTTTGTAAGTTTAGTGTCTTATCTATCACATTATACCCCCACACACTTTGTTGTTTATCGCGGTTTTGCGCTAATAGGCCATGTGCGCGCCTGGTTTTCATGAGTGCTCTAGAAATTTCGCCACAAATTTCATAGGAGCGACCCCACTCCACACTCATATAGGTCCATCCATCAAGTGTATTCTGCAGCTCAATACACCACCTATAAAGGGCTATGGATTATTGGATTAAGAGTATAATAACTCAACATCACATTCCTTGCAGTCTTGCACTATATATACACACACCATAGGAAGAGACATAATTTGATAGTGCATATTTGATCAACTGATGACTTGTTATTACCCATATGAACCTACTTCATGGGATCTCCAATCACATAGGTTGGGTTACCATCATTGTTGATACATCTCAAATTGGCAAAAGTCTCAACCCCTCGATGTTTCACTTACAAGTCAAAGGATCGGCCAAATCCTCTTTTGACTACACATAGTATGCATAAAAAATTCTCATCTCTAAGCAATTGCTTTATGACATTAGATTTTAAAAATTATGTCTACTCTTCCCATTGAAAGATTTATTTTCTTACAATGGTTATTGCGCCTTGGCAATCACAATTCATCGACATAATTATTGTCGGTTTAACTCACCAAGAGGTTGCTTGGTCAACCTCGTCGCCAAATAATTCCAATATCATAACACCCCATCAAAAGATGATCACATAATCACTAGTGAGTTTTTCACATCTGAATCAGAGATTCAATATCATCATTGTATCCTTCTAATACAGTGCAAAATCCACACATAGAATACTAACTCATAGTATTTCTCAAGACATAAAATCATCTCAAACGAAATGCAACTTGACTTATGTACAAGTGCCTTTTGAAACATCTTTCAACACATAAGAATTTATTTTCTTTCTCAATCTTCCATACCAAAGTAAAATTTTCTAAATATAGAAAAAGTTTTAACTTCTACAAAAATATCTAGTAAGAAAGGGGTCTTAATTCAACTATTTCTTCACCCAAATGACTAAGAGATCCGAAGCAGCATAACTTTTCAAAGCCAGACATACAACATGTTTTTGATATTCCAATACAAACTTTTGCCATAAAAAAACTTGAATTTGTAAGCTTTATTATAACATTAATAAATAATTTTTTTCCTCACATTTTTCCTTCTTAAGATCATGCAATATAACTCTGGACACCATGGTCCTCGCATTTTCAAAAATTTCAGGTTAAGGAGATAACCTTTTCACAACTCATAAAGAGTTCTACTTTATAAATAACAAGCTAATATATAACTTCACCTCGAAGATTATCGTATGGACCAATACACATGTAATTTATTAATTAATTAAAAAGTCCCAATATCTTAAGTAATAAAAGTAAAATAAATATTTAAGTCTAGTAAATCATCGCAAGAAGAATCAAACCATTTAATCTTATGTGCTTTTTTAATTTTCCTTCACCTCAATATCCAATTACATAAATAGAATTAACCCGTCCAACAGACAGAACATTTATCTAGGATTTTTTTTTTCTCGAAGCACGTTGTCTTGATAAAGGTTTGGATAAAAATTGTTCTTGTGATTTCAAAGAAAATGAAAGTACTTCAACTAAAAATTTGTCAAACTTGGCATAGTAAGTTTCGTCATTTTTTTATGTGGAAGAGATTCGTCATTAACCCACTTTTTTCTATTGGATGGTTACCACTTTTCAATGTAATTCTTAATTAACAATAAGAATCAAAAGTTTTTGAGAGCTTTAAGGAAAAAAAGTGATTTCTTAAATAAATATAATTCTGTACCCCTAATTAAATTATATAACTATACAAAATCTACACTTACGTAGGCTTAGGCACATTAAAATACTAGAAAAAAAGCATACCTTAATTTTTGTTGTGCATTTTGTCCTCCACAATGCAACAATGTATAAAATTGAAGCAGCAACTTGCGAAAAGTGTATTCCAAAGTAGAAGCAGGAAAAACGACATACAATAATATTATTTATTCACATCGTCTAGTACTCTCGAGATTCTAGAATTGATGGAGAATGCTTATGTTTCTTTCGCGTTGGCCAGTTTGAGTAGCATGTAACGACCATTAGAATTGATATTCTCCATAAACACAGTGCAAAAATATCCTTAAGATTGTTGGAAAAATATTGGATGATTATGGAGAATAGAAGGTTTAGCTTGAAACGTGTCAAAGACACTGTCCTTAAGGATATTTCGCCTACACCGTAATGAATAAAATTAGAGGATTCAACAAGCTCTTCTAGTATAAACTAGGAGCAGAAACAACAAAGATTGAATAAAAGAAAACCCAGCACAAAAGAAAATGGAAGAAAAGTTTTAGCTTTGTTCACTCTCCTACCCAAAGTAACACATAGGAATATATATATATATATATATATATATATAATCCAAAGATTTTAACTTCAGATTGTAAGCAACGTTTTAAAAATTATTAAATGTCATTCAAAGGNTTTTTTAATATATATATATATATATATATATATATATATATATATATATATATATATGTATGTATGTATGTATAATTTAGAGAATTGATGTATTTGGTCTAACTTTTAGTATAAAAATAAAGTATATTGAGTAGGAGTAGAAGCTATTTTTTAGGAGCTAAAAAGAATAACTTTCTTCGAAAGTACTTTTAGAACCTTGGCCAAACGCAAGTATGTTGCTCCGATATTGACAATATGCTTTTCAAGTTGATTAGTCAAACGTAAACTACTACTTTTCGTAAGTATTTTTTTGAGAAGGATGTAACACTTCTTCTTCATTTGTGTTTGAAATCAATTATACTTCAGAGTTTAAGCTTTATATAACATACTATCACAAGTTAAAGTATACTGATAGTTTAAAAGATTTTCATTGACGGTGTGCACTGAGGAGCTTGAAACACACACTAAAATATGCTCGCTAGTGGAATATAGTAAATTATAATATCGTATCCACAGGGATTGGAGTTAAACAGTTATTATCATAGTTTGTAGCTACATTGCTATCCAAGATGATCAATAGTTGTAAATTATGTGATTTAAACAAAATTAACTAAGAGTCTAAACTATTGACTAGTGACAAACCACGCAAGTAATAGGCAAAGGAAGATATCAATAGGGAGAAAATAGATTTGATAGGATAGGTGCAAGACAAATGTTTGAGATCTAACTCTAGATAATTCACTTCTAATGTTCAAGTGAGTCTCTCGAATCACTTGGTTATTAATTCAATTATTTAGTAAAAACTCCTCTCTCGATTAAGTGTCAACCTCACAAGATGAATTAATTTAAGCTCGTGAAGATATGCAAGAATTCGTAGTGGATTGGTCTTTAGGAGAACCTCTCCCGATTATCCTCCTAACTAGGTTTAGTCAACAATTCAATTAGCCTCTTTCGATTACTAAGAAGAATTAATGACTTAAACCAACAAAATATAATGCAAGGATATCACAAGTTATGCCTCTCTCGACTATATGAACTAGTGAATATAGATGCAATGATTAAAATATCCAAAACGATTCAATACATAAAAACTAGAGTTAATATCCACAAACAAGTATCAATACATCAAATCCATCAAACCATAAAGAGAACTACTCCATGGATATGGAGTAATTCATCATAACAATGTTTAAGTTAAAGGAAAACATAAAACAATCCAAACTCTTGTATTGAGTGATGATTGATTGATGAAATCCTTGAACTTTTGCTTCTCCACCTCCTCCTTGGCTTCCTTAGGTCTAAGATGTGTCAAAAGTTCTCAAAATACCATTTTTCATGTATATATACCAAGTAGGGTCAGACCTAAATGAAAACACCTTCTCCTACGCGAAATAGGACACTTTTTCCGGACAGGACGTGCGCGGTCGCGCACCTGGAAGTGTGCCCGCGCACTTTTCACACTGTTCTGCCCCATATGCGCAGTCGTGCACTTTTCACCATGTTCTGTTAGGAATTTGGGAAAACGTAAAATATGAAAGTTGTAGCCCTTTAAATAGCTTTCCAATGGTATATTGTGGAGCCCAAATGGAGTTCTGAGCGAAAAATTATGTACATTTTACTAGACAATGTGCAGTATGCCTGCTCGATTCTTCGTTCGTTCTTAACTATCATCCGTTAATCCCCGAACATGATCCCGACTTAATTCCTTGGATTTTACTCAGACTTCAAAGCTCCAAATCACTTGAATTCATTCCATAACATCTACATAGCTCGGAATCACTCATACAATGCATAAAATACACAGTTAGTGCAACACACTAGCGATTAAAGCTCAAACTCAATTAAAGTACAGTAAATTAGAGTGCGATAAGCGACTAAAACACGAGATTATAACCTACCATCAACACCCCACACTTAAACCATAGCTCGTCCTCAAGCAATCAAACTACACTTCATATAGACACGACCTTTTAAAACAACTCTTCTAACTCATCACACCAAGAATATTTAAAATAGACTAAGCACAATAGTGTAACATCTTTACCTCAGGAATTGACTCACAAGAACCACGCATTATTCACAACTCACTCACTTACTCTAACATAAAGGTCAATGACATTTCCCTTCCTTCATGAATCAAGTGCCCTCATACAACAATAGAGAGTAGTTCCACACACAATTAAAATTAAGAACAAGTAGGAACTCAAGATAGAAAGAATTCACTCATTCTCATAAACAACATTCATATGCCACAAAAGATGAACTATAGGCTTGCCCGTAGTACTACTCTACTCATTCGAGCTCATTCAGTCAAGGATCAAGTAGGACTTTCACTGGTTGTAATGTAGGCCGCGGGACGGGTAGGATACATTTAGATATAAGAGTGACTACACCTCCCTAAGCACTTTTAATACATACAATTTAATATTCCAAACCCCACACTTGTGTTAAACCATAACTCCACCTTCACATCAATATACAATTAACTCCATTCTTCTTTAAGCACACTACAACAAGAGTCACCACTATTAAAGATTTTTTTCACAGCAATACAACTATTTTTTTCTTTCTTTTTCAATTCAAGTGGCTCTTACTTTTTCAAACAATTCACCTTTCTCCTTATTTCAATAGTTTCACTCAAAATCCAAACCAACCACCCCACACTTCATCTTTTACAAAGTTCATAACAAATTCAAGTGCTCAAGAGAGGTACAAGGTTCAAATAGATGGTCAATTTAAACAAATGAGTAAGGCTTGTAATGTGGTTGCCAAAGAAATGGGATTACAGGCTCAAATGGGTTAACTAAGATTCATATCAATTAGGTGGGTAAAAGCTTATAACTAGCTCAACAAAGAAATGTCTATATCACTTCCAAGACTGAATAAAACTACTATTTTGCTTGCAAACACACAGGGCAAGTTCTAGACATCAAATGCAATGCACAGAATAACATAAATATCTCACACACACATGGCACATGACTCACTCATGATTGGCCTTATCAAGACACTCTAGTCAAAGCAATTAACCAAAGTTAAGATCATACAAATTAAGGCACTTATTCAAGAGTCAAAAACTGAGCTTAAGCGTCACAACTAAAGCACTTACTATTCTCAAGGCACAACAAAGTCAAGAGGCATTGCTTTCAATTCAAATCATAGCACAAGGTTCCCTACTCCTAACAAAAATAAAAATTAACTACACCCGGTTCAAACAAAACCCTTGGAAAAGAACCGCGGCACAAAGAAAAACCAAGGGGGAATTGATACACTACCTACAAAAGAAAATCTTTTTTTTTGTCTTTTTCCTTCGACTTTAATCCCTCAAGAAACCCGTCGAATGGTATCCATTGTCGGTAAAAATCATTTTAAAAAAATTATGTTTTTTTTCTAATACTCAAACTAACAAAAGCAAAAACAATCAAGCTAATTAAAGCTAAAACTAAGACTAATCTACATACAACATACAAATATCCCCCCCCCCCCCCCACACACTTTAAGTTGTAGCATGTCCCCACGATACACAATTAAAAAGCATAAGGTAGAGGAAAATTCCCTGAATCTCTAGTCTGGGTCTGAATCAAAGTCGGGCTCCATTTCACGCGCCCGAACTAGTGCACACATCCATGCAGACAACTTCTTCTCAGTCTTCTTGGGGTACACCCCACACTTATCTTTTTCACTAACAGCAGCCTTCTCTTTCACACCCTTCACCTTCCACTTAACACTTGCAGCTGGCTCCTCCTTTTTCACTCCAGTTGCTACATTCATCTCAAAAGTCACAGTCTCCTCACCCAATCTAAGCATGAGTTTTCTATCATGTATATCCAGTATAGATGTACCCGTTGCTAAATTTGGTCTTCCTAGGATGAGCCTTCTCTTTCACACCCTTCACCTTCCACTTAACACTTGCAGCTGGCTCCTCCTTTTTCACTCCAGTTGCTACATTCATCTCAAAAGTCACAGTCTCCTCACCCAATCTAAGCATGAGTTTTCTATCATGTATATCCAGTATAGATGTACCCGTTGCTAAATTTGGTCTTCCTAGGATGAGGAGGACCTCCTTTTTCTCCTCTATATTCACTACTATGAAATCTACAGGAAATACGAACTCATCTACCCATATCAGAACATCTTCTACTATCCCCTCGGGTGTTATAGTTGTTTGGTCTGCCAGCTGCAAAGATATTGGGACTGACCTTATCTCTCCAATATCCTTCTCCAATTTCCTGTAAATAGACAATGGCATTAGATTAATTGAGGCACCAGAATCACATAAAGATTTATCAAAATTAAGAGTGCCTAAAGAGCAAGGTATAGTAAAACTCCCTGGATCTCTACACTTTTGTGGGAGTTTATTTTGTAAGATCGCGCTGCAATTCTCTGTGAGCTTGACCACTGAGGCCTCTTCTATCTTCCTCTTCTTTGTAAGGATCTCCTTCAAGAACTGTGCATAAGCTAGCATTTGTGAGAGAACTTCAGTGAATGGCAGGTTTACACTAACCTGTCTTAGCAGATCTAAAAATTTCTCAAACTGCTTGTCCAGCTTTTCTCTATAGAGCTTTTAGGGAAAAGGTAGAGCAGGCATGTGCTTGCTCATATCTTCAGATTCCTCCTTCTTCTTTTTCTCTACTCCCGTCTTACCTTTCTTCTTTTCAGTCTTTTTTATCATCTTCAATTTTTAGCTCCTTCCCACTTTCTTTTTCAGGCGCAGCTTCTTTGTGAAATAGAGTGGGATCCTTCACCACTTGTACGCTTCTCAAGGTCACAATATTTATCATTTCTTTGGGATTCTCTTCAGTATCAGCAGGCAGAGTACCTGGGATCCTCTCAGATAATACAGTGCAATTTGTCCCACTTGTCTCTCCAAGTTACGCAAACCTGTCCCAAGTTCTTTGATAGCTGCCCCATGAGCATCTAATCTTTCACTAGTCTTGACAATGAAGGATTTCATTAGATCTTCTAACCCAGACTAAATTGGCTATTGAGGCTTAAACCGCGGCCTCTGCAGATTCACAAAACTAGTAGCTCCTTGAAATCGGGAGTTATTTGGTTGCCATGAATTTGCTGTACCCCCAGGTGAACTCCATGAAAAACCAGGGTGTTTCTGACCCATCGCATTGAAATTGTAATTACCCTTAGCATTAACTTCCTCCATTAAAGCTTGACACTCATGTGAACTCCATGAAAAACCAGGGTGTTTCTGACCCATCGCATTGAAATTGTAATTACCCTTAGCATTAACTTCCTCCATTAAAGCTTGACACTCATGAGTAGGGTGTCCTCTTCTACATATGTCACATGCTGCATGAGGCTCATTATGTCTTGAAGCTAAGGTTAGCTTCCTTATTTCCTTTTCCATGGAATCAAGTTGTACCTGCACAGATGTGTTAGCATCAACCTGGCGAACACCCGTTGATCTTCTTCTTTTAGCAATCTCCGAGGGCCACTGATTTGCATCTTCAGTTAATTCATCTAGAATAGTGACTATCTCCTCTGGAGTCTTTTTCATTAACGGACCTCTAGCTGTATTGCTCAATGTTCTGCGTGAGGTAGGTGTCAAACCATCCCAAAAGTCCTGGAGTTGCATCCAGAGTTCAATTCCGCTGTGTTGACACTTTCGCACAATCTCTTTAAACCTCTCCCATGCTTCAAATACAATCTCAGTCTCAGTCTCATTCTGGCAGAAGTTATGGGTTTCTCTTTTAAACTTGCCCGTTTTATCTGAGGAGAAATATTTAGCAAGAAACTTTGAGGTCATCTCCTCCCATGTTCTAATTGATTCTTGGGGAAAGCTTTGAAGCTAGTGCTTTGCATTATCTTTCAGAGCGAAGGGGAATGCCCTTAAGTACACTGCATCTTGTGACACACCATTGTATTGAAATGTGTTCATTGATAAGTAGGGAATTTGACTACTTATTTGCACTCTTTTACTTTCATTTTAGCTCAAAATTATTTAAAGGTATTCCCGAAAACTGATGAGATGTGCTTCCTTGCAGGAGTGTTGGAATATGAGTCAAAGAGATGAAAATCAACTCAAGAAGGAGTAATTTTGGACAAGGACTAATACAAAACAAAAAGAGCAAAGTGCAGACCGCACAATACTGAGTGCGGTTGCAGACCATGAAGAACCTCTGTCAGATTTCCTTTGCAAAGCGCAGACCGCACAATTATTGTGCGGCCGCAGAAGATGAGGTACAGAGAGATGGGAGTCTGGATCCAGAAAAAGTGCAGACCGCACTATTATTGTGAGGCTGCAGGATTCAAAAGTGCGGTCGCACTAAAACTCGTGCGGTCAGAAGCCTCTCATGTTAAGCTCAAGTTCAAGAGCGCGGCCTCCGCGGAATCTGAAGAAGTGCAGCCGCAACCCAGAATTGTGCGACCGCAGAACCTACGTAGGGAAAATTTTGTCCGATAATTTCAGCTGTGCATAAATAGCCTTTTTTGTCAAAACTTGGTCAAGTTTGAACACTAGAAAATAGATAGCCATTTTTCCTTTACTCCTTTGGGTAACTTTGTAATAGTTTATCATTTTAACATTGGATTTTCTTCCCTTTATCATCTATGATGAGTTTAACCTTATTTTCTTCTTTAGATTCTTCAATTTTCTCTCTGAGTAGCTAATTTCTTAGCTAGGGTTGTGACCCAATTCTAGTGTGGGTACCTAATGAGTGTTTAATTTAGGGCTTGTTTGTAATTGGGTGAGTGATATTTAGCCTAGTTCTTGCTTGAATTTAAGAATTAAATGGTTGCAAACATTGATTCATGCCTAATTGACTTAGTCTCTACTTGAGAAAGAGAGACTAAGTATAGGAAAACTTGGCTAACAAGGAATTGGGGTGAACTCAAGAAATTGATAGCCCCAATTAAATGGTTGAATCTAGAGATAGTACGACCCGACTTGAGCATCTATCACTTGTTTTGTGAATTACCCATTTGGACCTGAGAAAGTCAAATTGGGAAAAACCACTCCAACTACCGAGAGCTATCGAGTGGGTAATTACGTGTGATTGCTATATTACACCCCGACCAATCAAACTTTCCCTAAAGCCCACAATCTGTTAGGTAACCGCCTAGGTGGAAGTCATGACCCTAGATCTTTTATAAACTTGAAAAACAACAACACCAAAAATATCGTTCTCTAGCTTTTCATTTATAAACCTTAGCATAAAAATTAGAAGTAGAAAGAAACAACCAAACATGTGGAAGTGCATTTTGGGCACGTCATACACTTAGTCTAGATATATACCTAATCCAATATAAGCTCTCTATGGAATCGACCCCGACTCACGTTGGGTAACTATAATTGCATCGACCGCTTCACAATCCCAATTAGTGGTGTGAATTTGGGCGACATCAATTTTTGGCGCCGTTGCTGGGGAGCTAAAAACAGATTTAGCTATATATTTGGTTTTGTGTGTGATTTGTCTTCCTTCCTTCCAGGTTACTAATCTCTTTGTAAAACAATTGTAGGTGATACAATGGCTCTCAACAACAATGATCCTCTTGGAAGCATGCCATTGGGGGATGACGGGGATGATGACCAAGTTGAAGAGGTTCCTCTTGAACCTCAAGCAAATAGACGAGGCCAACCGCCTCAAGACAACGTTCCCGTTCCACCCCTACCTCCTCCAAGAGCGGTGGTACACCGGGTGTTTCCGAATGAAGGACATACAAGTGCCATAGTACCACCCCGCATTAGGGTGGGAAACTTTCAAATCACAGATATTATGCTTACGTTGTTGGAACAACGGGGATTCTTCACCGGGGGTCCGAGTCAAAATGCATACAAATATTTGAAAGGGTTTGTTGACACTTGATGGGGGAGTAGACAACGTCTTCGAGGATGCTTTTTGGTTGAGGCTATTCCCTTTCTCTCTACGGGGGAAGGCCTTGGATTGGCTAGAGAGGTTGCCAAATCATTATATCCATACATGGGATGAATTGGCCGAGAAATTCATCTCCAAGTTCTTTCTCCCGGGCATATGACAACTCTTAGAGATGAGATTCTTGCTTCCAAACAAGAACCCAATGAGCCTTTGCATGAGATATGGGAGAGATACCGAAAAATGGTCAAAGTGTGCCCTAATAATGACATGATGGAGGCTATGATTCAACAAACTTTCTATAGGGGGGTCAACACTACCAATCAATGCCTGGTCAACCAACTTGCTAGTGGAAATTTCATGACAACGCCATATGCAGAAGCTTGTGAGATCTTAGATGAAATGGCGGATACTTCATCGGCATGGCAAAGTAGAGCAAACGTTCCTCAAGGTGATCCAAATGTGATTCACTTGCATAAAGAATTACATGATCATGGGCAAGCAATTGCCAAGTTGACCACCAGAATGAAGCCAAAGCTCAACTTCAACAAGTGCAAGGTCCCAAGAAAGTAAATGCAATAGAGGGAGTTAATATGATGGTAAACAAGAGAATGCAAAAGGGTTCTCAAGTGCAAAACCGTGTTGAAAATTATGTGCAAGATGATAGTGGATGTGATAAAGATGGACAATACAATGAACAAGAGGAGGAAGTACAATATGCGAACAACTTCCAAGGGCAAATAAACAACAATCAAGGCCCAAATCACCAACAATGGCGACCACAAGGAAATCAAGGAAGGAATTGAAGCAATCAAGGTAGTTGGAACAATCAAAACAGCCTAGGGAATTAGAAAAATAAAGCAATCAAGGAAATTAGAATGGTCAAAATAACCAAGGCAATTTGGCAATAATCAAGGCTATTGGGGAGGTAACAACCAAGGAGGGTGGAACAACAACAACAACCGGGGGTCGGGTTTTCAAAGGCCCCCGATGCTTTAACAACCGAGCAACCCGCCTCCTTATCCTTCTCAAGGTCCAAGCTCTTCCAACAATGAGATGGGAAGAATTGAGAACATGTTTAAACAAATGATGGAGAAGAATGCCATCTCCGATGCTCAACTAGCCTCTCACAACACTTCTATTCGCAATTTGGAAGTTCAGTTGGGCTAAATCTCGCAAGCTATGAACACTCGTCCTAAGGGGGCACTACCAAGTGATACGGTGGTGAACCCAAAGGGTCGAAATAACACGGGACATGCTATGACCGTGACTACAAGGAGTGGAAAAGGTGGAGATGCAACCACGTCAAATCAAAAGAAAATTGTGGATGATGAGCAATTGGTACAAGAAGATGAGATGCCAAGAACTGAAGTGCAAGCAAATGATGAGGTGAAAATTGATATTGAATACAATGTGGAGGAGACTCAAGAAGAAGTGAACCCGCCTAGGGAGCACATTGTTGACATACTGGAACCGGTAGTGCCAAAGGCTAAGGCACCAATGCCAAGGCCTCCTCCTCCATACCCTCAAAGGCTTGCCAAGCAAAATAGCGAGAACCAATTCAAAAAGTTTATTGACATGACGAAGAGTTTATCTATTAATGTACCATTGGTTGAGGCCTTGGAGCAAATGCCGGGTTATGCAAAGTTCATGAAGGACTTGGTGACAAAGAAGAGGCCGATGAATTGTGAGACTATAAAGATGACACATCAAGTGAGTGCAATTATGCACTCAATGGCTCCTAAATTGGAAGATTCGGGCGCTTTCACAATCCCTTGTACAATTGGAAGTGCCGACTTTGCCAAAGCTCTTTGTGATCTTGGGGCGAGTATCAACTTGATGCCCTATTCGGTATTCAAAACTTTGGGAATTGGGCAACCAAGACCCACATCTATGAGGTTACAAATGGCGGATCGTACTATGAAGAGACCATTGGGTATTATTGATGATGTGTTGGTTCGTGTTGATAAGTTTATCCTCCCCGCGGATTTTGTGATTCTTGATTGTGAAGTGGACTATGAGGTGCCTATTATTTTGGGTAGACCTTTCCTTGCTACGGGGAAGGCTCTTGTTGATGTGGAAGCCGGTGACATCACCTTCCGGGTGGGTGATGAAAATGTGGTCTTCCATGTCTACAAGTCTATGAGGCAACCAACTAGCAATGAAGTTTGTTCGTTCGTGGACTTGCTGACCGATGTGATTATTGATGATGCTAGTGCCACAATTAATATTAAGGATACTTTGGAGGTCGTTTTGCTCAACCTTGATGATGATGAGGAGAAGGATGGCTATGTGGAATGTGTGAATGCTTTGCAATGAATAGGGTCGTACACTTAGGAACCCCGCAAGTTATCACTGGATCTTGAAAACCGGAAAGCTCCTCCAACAAAGCCCTCAATCGAGGAGCCTTCCACCTTGGAGTTAAAGCCATTGCCTCCACATCTCAGGTATGAATTTCTTGGCCCTTGTTCTACTTTACTAGTTATTATATCCTCTTGTTTGACTAACGTGCAGGTAGACTCCACATTGGCAGTGCTATAAAAGAGGAAGAAAGCTATAGGATGGACATTGGCGGATATTCGGGGCATAAGCCCCGCCTTTTGCATGCACAAGATAATTTTGGAGGAGGGTGCCAAACCCTCCGTTGAACATCAAAGGAGGCTAAATGAAGCAATGCAAGATGTGGTAAAAAGGAGATAATAAAGTGGTTGGATGCCGGGGTTGTTTACCCCATTTTCGATAGTTCGTGGACTTTTCCGGTGCAATGTATCCCAAAGAAAGGGGCATGACTGTGGTTACCAATGACAAGAACGAGTTGATTCCTACAAGAACGGTGACCCGGTGGAGAGTGAGTATGGACTACCTCAAGCTCAACAAAGTCACAAGGAAAGATCATTTCCCACTTCCCTTCCTTGATCAAATGCTTGATAGGTTGGCCGACCGTGCTTTCTATTGTTTCCTCGATGGGTATTCCGGCTACAATCAAATTTTTATTGCTCCGAGGATCAAGAAAAGACTACTTTCACATGTCCCTATGGTACTTTCGCATTCTCGCAGAAGCCATTTGGGTTATGCAATGCACTAACGACTTTTCAACGGTGTATGATGGCTATCTTCACCGACATGGTGGAAGATTTTCTTGAGGTCTTCATGGATGAATTTTCCATGGTCGGGAATTCTTTTGATGATTGCTTGAAAAATTTGGATAAGTGGCAAGATGTGAAGAAACGAACTTGGTATTGAATTGGGAGAAATGTTTCTTCATGGTCGAGGAAGGCATTGTCCTCGACCATAAAATTTCAAAGAATTGTATTGAGGTTGACAAGCCCAAAATATAGGTGATTTCTAAACTCCCACCCCCTACATCTGTGAAGGGAGTGAGGTGCTTCTTGGGTCATGCGGGGTTCTATCGTCGATTCATCAAGGATTTTTCCAGAGTGGTGAACCCCTTGTGTAAGCTTTTGGAGAAGGATGACAAGTTCCATTTCAACGAAGATTGCATGAAGGCATTCGAATTGCTTAAGTTCAAGTTGACTACTACTCCTATTATTACCGCACCGGATTGGAGCTTGCCTTTCGAGCTCATGTGTAACGCAAGTGATGTGGCAATCGGAGCAGTTTTGGGGCAACGAATCAACAAAATCTTCCATCCGGTCTACTATGCTAGTAAGACCATGAATGATGCCCAAGTCAATTACACGGTGACCGAAAAGAGCTCCTTGTTGTTGTCTTTGCTATGGAGAAGTTCCGCCCGTACTTGATGGTACAAAGGTGATTGTCCACACTGATCATGCGGCGCTTTGGTACTTAATGTGCAAGAAGGATTCAAAGGCGAGGTTAATGCGGTGGGTGCTTCTATTGCAAGAGTTCGATCTAGAGATCCAAGACCGCAAAGGTAGCGAAAATCAAATGGCGGACCATTTGTCTCGATTGGAGGAGGAGGGGAGGCCACATGACGGCCTTGAGATTAATGATTCCTTCCCCGACGATCAACTTTTAGCCATTTCAATGACCGAGATACCATGGTTCGCCGACTTAGCAAATTATCTTGTGAGTGGCATTATACCGAATGAGTTCTCTTCAAACCAAAGGAAGAAGCTCAAACGGGATTGCCTTGACTATTATTGGAATGAACCGTACCTCTTCCGTATTTGTACTGCTGGTGTGATTCGAAGATGTGTATCGGAGGAGGAACGAGTGAGAATTCTTGTGGCTTGCCACTCTTTACCGTATGGTGGTCACCATGGTGGAGCGAGAATGAAGGCAAAAGTGTTGAGTTGCGGATTCTATTGGCCTACTCTCTACAAGGATGCTAGTGCGCTTGTCAAGTGTTGTGATAAATGCCAAAGGGCCGGTGGAATCTCAAAGAAAAATGAAATGCCTCTCACCACCATTTTGGAGATAGATATTTTCGATGTGTGGGGTATTGATTTCATGGGTCCGTTTGTTAGCTCTTGTGGGAACACCTACATTCTAGCCGCAATTGATTATGTGTCTAAATAGGTTGAGGCTGTTGTTTTTCCCAACAATGAAGCGAGGAGTGTGGTGACATTTTTGAAGAAGAACATCTTTAAAAGATTTGGTACTCCGAGGGCTATCATAAGTGATGGGGGTTCGCATTTTTGCAACAAGTCTTTTGATACCTTACTCACAAAGTATGGTGTCACTCACAAAGTCTCGACCCCCTATCATCCCGATGCAAGCGGACAAGTGGAAGTCTCCAATCGGGAGATCAAGAGTATTTTGTCAAAGACAGTGAATGACAACCGGACGAATTGGTCATGAAAGCTTGATGATGCTCTTTGGGCTTATAGGACGACTTACAAAACACTGATTGGGATGTCTCAATACCTGTTGGTGGTCGGAAAAGCTTGTCACCTTCCGGTGGAACTTGAGCATAAGGCCATGTAGGCATTGAAGAAGTTGAACCTTGAGTGGGATGTTTCCGCGAACTTAAGGGTGGCACAATTGAATGAGCTGGATGAATTCCGATACCATGCCTACACAAGCTCGTCTTTATACAAGGAGAAGATGAAGTGCCTCCATGACAAGTACATTCGAAACAAGGAGTTAAAAGAAGGTAATCTTGTGTTATTATTCAACTCTCGGTTGCGGATGTTTCCGGGCAAGTTGAAGTCTAAATGGAGTGGACCATTTGAGGTTGTGAACGTAACCCCCTTTGGTGTATTGGACCTGAAAAATAAGAATGATGAAGTGTTTAAAGTCAATGGGCACCGGGTTGAAACACTATCTCAGAAAAGTTGATGATGGCCACGTCGTGGCGATTCTCCATTTCAAGTGATTAGTAATCTGCGTTGTGCCGCGACGTTAAATCAGGCGCTTCTTAGGAGGCAACCCATGTGTCTTTTTCTTTATCTTTTTCTTCTTCTTTAGATAGGTTTTGTTTTGTGCTAACTAGTTTTGAAGTGTATGCAGGAATGAGTGTGCGTTGCAGGGACTGTGCCCAAGAAAATGGCTAAGTGTTGCAGAAAGTGCGGACCTCACATTAACTGTGCGGAATGCACAATTTTGTATGCCATAGTAGAGAGGAATCTGCACTTTGTCTGACAGAAAACATAGCCATTCTGTGGCCGCACTTGAAATTTTGCTGTCCGCACAAATTTTTGCGGCCGCACTCACTTTTGTGCAGACCGCAGAGCTTCATCAAGGTCCATGTAAAGAGTGCGGTCCGAACTAAAAATTGTGCGGCCGCACTCAACTTAACTTTTGACCGACTTGGTCAGCCTATAAATAGAACCTCAGTGCACTATTCACAACTTTACACACTCTGAGTTCTTGTGACCTAAGCAAGCACAATTCACGACAAATTAGTTCACAATCCTCATTCGTTTCGTCAGTGTAGATTCCTACCTGCATCCTTCATAACTGGTATGTTCAATGCATTTTTTAGATTTTTCAATTTTCTTAGTTTTTGTTCTTCAGTATTATAGTTATTTTTAGGCGTAAAGTGTCAAATGTTATTCATTTGTGCTTAAAATCATGTGGGTAATATCATATGTGTTCATTGGGGACTGGGTAGATCATTAATCATGTTTATTTGCAAATACCATGACTAAATTGGGTAAAAAATGCAAAACATAAAGTCAGTGCTGTGTGATTTCAAATTGTGCGGCCGCATACAAAATTGTGCGGTCCGCAGATCATGAGTTAGGGCAAAATGTAATGCATGAAAAGTGCGGACCGCACTCAAAATTATGCGGTCCGCAGAAAAAATGTGTGCTACCGCACTTTTGAAAGATCAGAGAACCAGTAGTCTGAACTGGGATTGTGTGGCCACACTCAAAATTGTGCGGTCCCCACATTAGGATGTGCTACCGCACTTTGAAATGTGCGGTCCGCACATGGCAGTCTGCGGCCGCACTCACTTTTGTGCGGTCCGCACCGTCTCTTTTCAGCATTATTTTGTTGCGTCTGTTAACACTATTTTGAAATGTAACTGACTTATGTGCCTTATATTGCAGACAATGGTTCGATCACGAGGTAGAGGCGATACATCTAAAAGGAGAGGTGAACCCTCCCGAGGCCGAGGCAAAGGTACTCAACCTTTGGGAGTGCAGAAGAAAACATTAACCAAAAAGCAAACCACGGGGAGAGGTAGGGCCACAGAGCCTTCAGAATCAAGCTCATACGTCCCATCTTGGGAAGACTTCGAAGGTCAATCAATAGAGGAACAACTTGAGGCTCAGTCCCAACCATCACAATTCCCCGGGAGATACCAACTCCGCAACGAACCCTCCACCACAACAAGTTCTTCTGAGGGTTCAGATGCCGGTAGCCAGGGTTCAGAGGCCTCCTCTAGACACACTCCCCCTGCACCAGTTGCAGTAGATGATGATGATGATGTTCCTGATGATGGTTGAGGAGGTGACACTAGAGTGGGCGGCCTAGAGAGGTCGAAGAAGAAAGAGATATGGGAAGATAGATTTGTGAGCTTGATAGCCTTCACAAGGTTCAGAGAGTTGTGGTCCCAGAGATCACTTACACTTGAGCGGCAATTCTTATTGAAGGACTTGGATAGATACAATCCAAATGTCCTTAAGCAGTTGAGGGAGCGCAAAGGGTGGATGTGGTTCACCAAGAGTGTTGTGGATGCCAGGGAGCACTTGGTACGTGAATTCTATGCCAATGTGGCACACATCAAAAAGGGTACCAAAGTGAGGAATTTGAATATCAGATTCGATCAAAGCTCTCTGAATACGTACTTGGGGTTCGAGGAGGTAGAGCTAGTTCAGTACTTGGAGAAGCTTTCTATGGGTGATGCAGCTCGTCCTTGGCTAGCAGAGATCTTGGCAGCTCTAGGACCACCACCACCATCGTGGATCACAGCGGGGGTTTCCATTGCATGGGCCACCCTCAATTTTGAAGCAAAACGCTGGCAAACTTTTGTGTGCAGTCGGTTAGACCCGAGCCGGAATGAGAACAATCTCCTACTCCCCTGAGCAGTTTTGGTGGCATCTATCATGGCCGGGTACCCAATCAATGTGGGTGCCATCATGTCGGCCAACGTGTTAGTGGTTGTCCGAAAAGGTGAAAGCTCTTATCCATATCCTAATACCCTCACAGAATACCTTACAGATGCAAAGGTGGAGCCGAGGAGCTTTGATACAAAGGTGTGGGCCAAAAAGCCCTTCTCATGGAACTCTTTGCAAGGGCCGAGAAACCCTAAGTTCAAGGGTAAAGCAACTGCCCACCGGTGGCCAGTCTGATGAGCCATCGATGGTGGTTACAGATTCAGCTGTTGAGCCTTCTACAGCTCATATGCCTTCCACAGTAGCTGGTCTTTCCACCGAGACAGTTGGCAGGCCACCACCTCCATCTTCTAGACCATCTACATTAGTTCCAGCGCCTGCCTCATCCACATATCCACTCACGGCGCTGCGAATCTCCCAGACATTGGCGAGTCTCAATAATTGGATGTAGATAGCTACTTCAAAGCTATCTGACATATCCAGTGCCGTTGCAGCATAGTCGTATGCCCTAGCAGCATCACAGGTACCTCCGTCTATGGAGGAAATATTGAAGAAGATTCTGGAAAACCAGCAGACCATTATGGATACTTTGGTGGCACATGGGGGAGTCATTGTGGAGTTAGGAAAATAGGTGATAAATATGTGGAAATCTCAGGCTTCGAAGAAATCAGGGGATAGATTGACAAAAGAAGTGGCCAAGATACCATCCGCTGGGGATTTACCACTTGATATGCTGATGGGGTCAGTACCAGCAGCACCATCAGTACCTGAGGCATCAGAGGCAACAACTGGCCAGTCTGAGGAGCCAGACCTTGCTGCCCACACGGCTGAGGAGATGCTTCAGATGTTCACCAACCCCGTTATTCCCCGACTGGAGGATGATGAGAACCAGTTGGAGGATCCCGAGGGTGCTGATGATGCCATGCACACAGAGACCTCATAGGGAGTTCTCTTCATTCTCTACCCTTTCTTATTCTAATTTTTGTTAAGCATTGAGGACAATGCTTATTCTTATTCAGGGGGTGGTCTATTTTGATTAGTTTGATATGACATTGGCCTATAATAACTTTAATACTCTTTTTCTTTTATCTTTATTCTCTCTTTCATTATGTATATATTCCTCCCTCTCTCTTGATGTATATATTCATTTCCTGTTGGTTTGTATATTCATTTGTCTTACTTTCAGTAGTTTATTTCATAGCTTCTTTACTTTGTTTTTCTTAGTAGTATAACTTCTTATTTACTTTAATAGCTTCTTTTTGATTTGGTAGCTTCTTTTTATGTTTAAGTGGGCAATAAGCCTTTGGTTTTTTAATTCCACGGCTCCTTCCAAAGGTGGGTTTTGTGTGAACCGGGTTGTTCTTCCCAACGATGGATGGCGTGACAACCTTCTTAAGGGATTGAGTCAGTTTTTTTATGTTTAGGTAAAAATAGTAGTATTAATTAATAAAAAGGGTCAAGCATGCTTCACTTGGTACCAACACATTTAACTACGACCTTATGGTTAAAAATAAGTTTTTGGCAAGAAATAGCTTTAATTAGTGACCTTTAGACTCTTGTGTTGACTTGAGCAATCATCGAGTGGTTTAGTTAAACCATTAGTGATTTTCAATCTTGAATATGGTTGTTGTGGTCCCTCGACTCTATCTTCTTTAACAATCCAATTGCGTGAGAAGTGAGATTTTTGTTGCAAGTTGAAGTACTCGTGCGAATGGTCTTGAACTTGCCCCGAATGTGTTTCTAAGCGAAATTCTAAGTTTTGCTTGGATTGAGAAGTGATTGTAGGCTCTCCTTCGCCCGCTTAAAATGTTCCATGTCCACCAATGTTTCTATCCCTAGTCAACTCATTTGATCCTAAGACCTTTCTCATTTGATAGCCACGTTACAAGCCTTTACCTGTTTGTAGTGACCCTCTCTTGGCACCCTAGCTTTCCTTAACACTCTTGTAATGGCTGAAACATAAGTTTGGGGGAGAGACGGGGAGTTTGAAAGTGGTATAAAGGCACAAAAAAGAGAAGAAATGAATAAAAGGAAAGGCAAAGAAAAAGAAAAAATGAACAAAAGAAAGTGAATAAAATGAAGAGTTGAAGGGATTCAAAGAAAAGCAATGATGCAAAGCATGGAGAAAACAAAGAAGGAGAAAATGAACATCATGACCGAGAAAGAGTGATATTAAGTCTCTCTAGTTCCCCTAAGAAAAAATATAATGACTCAAAGAGTCGGCAAAACATGAGCGAAAAAGAGAAAAATAGAGTGCTTAAGGAAAGATGAACCCGTTTTTATTCCAACATTCCCTACCCTTGTCCAATAAGCCTTCATTACATTCTGAAAAAGCCCTACGTGATTTCAAGCCGAGTGATCTTACATTAGTGGTGATTTACATGAGGGTCAAGCATATGGTACTTAGAGCCGTACTTGTGACATTCTTTTGAGAGAGATGAGCGAACTTTTCACAAATCCTTGAATTGAGTACAACATTCTTAAGTGAGATATGCTAACGGAGAGTAAAGGAGGAGGAGTTTGGGATCCACAATGACCTGCATGAAAGAGCGAGCTTCCTTGATGAATAAAGCCAACTCTTGATGCTATAGTGTCACATTAGAACTATTGTACTTAAAAAGTCAAATCATTTCCTTGTTGATAATTCATAAGTGTTGTGGGTAATTGTTGGTCCCAATTGATGTGTGTTTGATTCACCATTAGGCTAGCTGAAATAACTCTTTTCTTATGGAGGTGGGAATTACCTTATTTGCTTGAGGACAAGCAAAAGCTTAAGTTTGGGGGAGTTGATACGTAGGAAATTTGACTACTTATTTGCACTCTTTTACTTTCGTTTTAGCTCAAAATTGCTTAAAGGTATTCCCGAAAACTGATATATGATCTTCTTTGCAGGAGTGTTGGAATATGAGTCAAAGAGATGAAAATCAACTCAAGAAGGAGTAATTTTGGACAAGGACTAAAACAAAGCAAAAAGAGCAAAGTGCAGACTGCACAATACTGAGTGCGGCTGCAGACCATGAAGAACCTCTGTCAGATTTCCTTTGCAAAGTGCGGAACGCACAATTATTATGCGGCCGCAAAAAATGAGTTTCAGAGAGATGGGAGTCTGGATCCAGAAAAAGTGCGAACCACACTCCGAGAATTCAAAAGTGCGACCGCACTCAAAATGTGCGGTCCGCAGAAGCCTCTCATGTCAAGCTCAAGTTCAAGAGGCAACCGCACTCAGAAATGTGCGGTCCGCAGAATCTGAAGAAGTGCGGCCGCAAAAGTCCATCCTGTCAAGCCAGTTTCAAAGTGCAAACCTCACACAGAATTGTGCAGCCACAGAACCTCCGTAGGGCAATTTTGTCCGATAATTTAAGCTTGTATAAATAGCCTTTTTTGTCAAAACTAGGTCAAGTTTGAACACCAAAAAATAGATAGCCGTTTTTCCTTTACTGCTTTGGATAACTTTGTAATAGTTTATCATTTTAACATTGAATTTTCTTCCTTTTATCATCTATTATGAGTTTAATCTTATTTTCTTCTTTAATTTCTTCAATTTTTCCATGAGTAGCTAATTTCTTAGCTAGAGTTGTGACCCAACACTAGTGTGGGTACCTAATGGGTGTTTAATTTTGTCACGACCCCAGTTCGCCCTCCGTAAACTATCGTGACGGCACCTAGTCTCTACGACTAGGTAAGCCTAATAAATGCGAAAAAGAAACAATTGCGGAAAGAAAGTAATTAAAAACCGAGATAACAAAGTTAAATAGTGTTTAAGATGCCGCCTGGCATATAACTGTACAAGAATCTCAATCTAACACTCCCAAAATCCGGAACCCCATGAATCACAAGCTAAAAGATTACATAATAAGCTCTAACTCCAGAAATGTCTACCAACAAGGGAAATATAGAAAAGGCTATACTAGTACTGAGAATAGAAAGGGACTCTTCGGTCTGCGGACGCGGCAGATATACCTCGGAGTCTCTACAAAGCGCCTCGCCTCAAGCGTGATAAGACTGAGTGGAAGTACCTGGATCTGCACATGAAAAACATGCGCAGGAAGGGCATGAGTACACCACTGCGGTACTCAGTAAGTGCCAAGCCTAACCTCGGTCGGGTAGTGACGAGGAAGGTCAGGGCCCTACTGAGGTTAAAGGAAATACAAGATATAACAGCGTAGAATAAGACAGTATACTTAAGTGCAACAGTAAGAAGTAACACAGGATAGAAGAACAACAACAACTTTAACAGAGACAAAATAATCGCGGAGATAAATACAGCTCAACGCAGAGATAACAACCGGGGGATATCCTAGGATACCTGTAGTCCCCAAATATAAATATCCAGTGGATCTCCCGGGTGCAGTCCCGTAGTCCAACTCATAATGCGCGGGGATCTACCGGAAATCCCGATCCGTAGTCCCAAATGTAAATACTCAGTACTGGGGGAATCTACCGGGTGCAGTCCCGTAGTTCCAATGTAAAAGTGCAGGGGGATCTCCCGGAATACAAATCCGTAGTCCCAAAGTAGACATACAGGGGGAACTCCCGGGATACCGTCCCGTAGTCCCAAAGTAAACACACAGCAGCAACACAAAAGAAGACTCAACTCAATTCAAATTTCCATACCAAAGTAAAACAGGTATTTCTAGCCTAGCATGCTGCACATAATCCAAATAAGGCAATTTGAGCAAGTAAGTCAATTAAGTCAACTAAAAATGCTTCCCTAGGCTAATAGCAGGCTTAAATTACACACGGTATGAACAGGAAAAAGGAAATCACATTTATAGTTACTTAAAGAAAATGGAGTTTCAACAATTACCACAAGTACGCACTCGTCACCTCACGTACAAGGCATTTCAATTATCAACAAACCAAATCCTAAGGGGAGTTTCCCCCACACAAGGTTAGACAAGCCACTTACCTCGAACCGGCTCAAAATCAACCCGAAACCACGCTCTTGCCACGAGTACTCGACTCCAAATGGCCCAAATCTATTCAATTCAACTGCAACTCCCAATTTCCTAACTTTCCATCAACCATCCGAAATCACCCCGAGGCCCCCGGGACCTCAACCAACAACACGAACAAGTCATATACCACTATCCAAACTTATACCAATCTTAAAAACACCTCAAACAACGTCGAAACACCAAATCATCATCGAATTCAAGCCTAAGAATTCCAAAAACTTCCGAATTACGCTTTCGATCAAAAAGTCTATCAAACCTCGTCCGAATGACCTGAAATTTTGCTCACATGTCACATTCGACACTACGGAGCTACTACAACTTCCGGAATTCCATTCCGACCGTTAGATCAAAATCTCACTATCGAACTGGAAACTTCAAAAATTCCACTTTCGGTATTTCAAGCCTAAATAAGCTACGAACCTCCAAAACACAATCCGAACACGCTCCTAAACCCGAAATCACCCAATGGAATGGAACCAACGGAATTCCATTCTGAGGCCTTCTTCACACTACTCCAACTACGGTCCAAATTCTAAAGCTTAAACCCTCATTTAGGGACTAAGTGTCCCAAAACTCTCCGAAACTCCAAATAAATCCTCCCGGCAACTAACAATAGCAGAAATAAACACGGGGAATGCAATTAATAGGGGATTGGGGCGTTAATTCTTAAAACGACCGGCCGGGTCGTTACAAATTTAGGGCTTGTCTGTAATTGGGTGAGTGATATTTAGCCTAGTTCTTGCTTGAATTTAAGAATTAATGGTTGCAAACATTGATTCATGCCTAATTGACTTAGTCTCTACTTGAGAAAGAGAGACTAAGTCTAGGAAAACTTGGCTAACAAGGAATCGGGGTGAACTCAAGAAATTGATAGCCCCAATTAAAGGGTTGAATCTAGATATAGTAAGACCCGACTTGAGCATCTATCACTTGTTTTGTGAATTACCCATTGGACTTGAGAAAGCCAAATTGGGCAAAACCACTCTAACTACCGAGAGGTATCGAGTGGGTAATTGCACGTGATTGCTATATTCCACCCCGACCAATAAAACTTGCCCTAAATCTCACAATCCATTAGGTAACCACCTATATGGAAGTCATGACCCTAGATCTGTTATAAACTTGAAAAATAACAACACCAAAAATATTTTCTCTAGCTTTTCATTTACAAACCTTAGCATAAAAATTAGAAGTAGAAAGAAACAACCAAACATGTGGAAGTGCATTTTGGGCACGTCATACACTTAGTCTAGATATATACCTAATCCAATATAAGCTCTCTATGGAATCAACCCCGACTCACGTTGGGTAATTATAATTGCATCGACCGCTTCACAATCCCAATTAGTGGTGTGAATTTGGGCGACATCATTCATGGTCTCCTCGAAGTCCATTAGATGATTGTTTGGATATTCGTTCATCTTTTCTCTGAAGACATAGTTGTTTTGGAGGGTTTGAAGTAACCCTTGCTTCAACTCGAAATTATTAGCTGCAATTGGAGGTGGTCTCATACTTGATAAGCTTGGTTGTAGACCGGTCTAGCATAATCACCAAGTGGTCTCCCTTGGCGGGGAGCTACATTTCCGGTATGGTCTGCACCCAAGGGCTGATTCTGAGCCATTCTTCGAGCCCTCTCCTCCTCATAAGCAATTTGTTCATCTCTAAGTGCTGCTTCTTCAGCATCTCTTGCAGCTTTCTCTCTGAGTTTTGCTGCCTTTCTCACAGCCAAATCAACATTATCATCATCTCCTGCCATCTTTTCTTTGGTTGAGGATTGCCCAACCGTTTCTGTATTTTCGGGAAGATTTCTTTCCTTCCTCAACTGTCGTAGATATTTCTCGATTTCTAGTTCGTATGGTTGTAATTCCTTGCCAAAAGATCGAATCACGCACCAATCTAACTCGTAGCCTGCGCACAGTCAAAGAACAACAAGCTAAAAAGAGAAAATAAAATAAAAAGAAAAATTCCTGAATTAGCACAACAAACTATTTCAAACACTATTGATTGACAATCTCCGGCAATGGCGCCAAAATTTGATGAGCTTGAAACACACAGTAAAATTTGCTCGCTAGTCGAATATAATAAATTATAATATCGTCTCTACAGGTATTGGAGTTAAACAGTTATTATCGTAGTTTGTAGCTAGATTGCTATTCAAGATGATCAATAACTAAAAATTATGTGATTTAAACTAAATTAACTAGGAGTCTAAACTATTGACTAGTGACAAACAACGCAAGTAATAGGCATAGGAAGATATCAATAGGGAGAAAATAGGGTTGACAGGATAGGTGCAAGACAAATGTTTGGGATCTAACTCTAGATAATTCACTTCTAATGTTCAAGTGAGTCTCTCGAATTCACTTGGTTATTAATTCAATTGTTTAGTAAAAACTCCTCTCTCGATTAAGTGTCAACCTCATAAGATGAATCAATTTAAGCTCGTGAAGATATGCAAGAATTCGTAGTGGATTGGTCTTTAGGAGAACCTCTCTCGATTATCCTCTTAACTAGATTTAATCAATAATTCAATTAGCCTCTTTCGATTACTAAGAAGAATTAATGACTTTAACCAACAACATATAATGCAAGGATATCACAAGTTATGCTCTCTCGGTTACATGAAATAGTGAATATAGATGCAACGATTAAAATATCCAAAACGATTCAATACATAAAAACTAGAGTTAATATCCACAAACAAGTATCAATATATCAAATCCATCAAACCCTAAAGAGAACTACTCCATAGATGTGGAGTAATTCATCATAACAATGTTTAAGTTAAAGGAAACATAAAACAATCCAAACTCTTGTATTGAGTAGGATTGATTGGTGAGATCCTTGAGCTTTTGCTTCTCCACCTCCTCCCTGGCTTCCTTAGGTCTAAGATGTGTCAAAAGTCCTCAAAATACCATTTCTCCACGTATATATACCAAGTAGGGTCTGGCCCAAACGAAAACACCTTCTCCTACGCAAAATAGGATATTTTTCCCGACAGGACGTGCGCGGCTACGCACTTGGAAGTGTGCCCGTGCACTTGGCCGCGCACTTTTCACACTGTTCTAGCCCATATGCGCGGCCAGTGCGTGGCCGCACACTTTTAACCCTGTTCTGTTGGAGATTTGGCAAAACGTAAAACATGAATGTTGTAGCCCATTTAAGTAGATTTCTAACGGTATATTGTGGAGCCCAAACGGAGTTCTGAGAAAAAAGTTATGTGTATTTTACTAGACAATACGCAGTATGACTGCTTGATTCTTCGTTCGTTCTTAACTATCGTCCCTTGATCCCGGAACACGATCCCGGCTTAATTCCTTGGGATTTTACTCAGACGTCAAAGATCCAAATTACTTTAATTCATTCCATAACATCTGCATAGCTCGAAATCACTCCTACAAGGCACAAAACACACAGTTAGTGCAAAACACTAGCGATTAAAGCTCAAACTCAATTAAAGTGCAGTAAATTAGAGTGCGATAAGTGACTAAAATACGAGATTACAGCCTACCATCATATACGACTCAAATTCTTTTTCCAAAGAATTTAAAGTTATAGGAATGACAATATAAAGTTATTTGCACAATCAGAGTAAATACATCTTTATGGTTAATGTTTAATGGTAACCTAATAAAAATAATAAGTTAACTTGTTGTCACATATTAAATTATGTTTAATGAATCATTACACTATCATTGTATGTAACTTATTTTGTAAAATTTTGATTATGTTAGCTTACGACCTATTAAGTATCAAACATCAACTCAAAATAAAACAAAATTTTGATATGCTTTAATTAGCAGTTTTCACCTTTCATTTGTAGAGACAACATCACAATGACACAAGTCATTGGATATGTCGTTGCAAGTATAATAAAAAAAAATTGGTTCAAGAGCAGTAATATTGTTAAATATGTTTCATTACATAATTAATGCTACCATGAGAACTTGGGATTATCCCACCGTATTAATCAAATAAATATACTACATATAGTTTATCTAACAAAGTAAATTCATAAGTCGTCTGCATCTAGTGTACAAGACAAACAAAGGAATAATTATGTTACGATCCTCGTAGCTCACCTTCTAAATTCATATTTAGAATTACAATTTTAGAATAGAAATTCAGTAAGTCGTTCGAGTTAGTTAGAGGAGGGTGGACTGCACGTGACTCTTTTAGTTAGTTAGTTATAACTACTTTTCCCTCCAATTGTACAAGCATATATAGACGGATCTCTAGATTGTAAAATTTTGTTTTTGGGAATGAAGATCAATAAAGTTCTCCTATCTTCTCTCTTCTCTCTTTAGCACTCAAACTCCAATTGAGTTCTAGAGATTCTGTTCAAGAGCAATTCTTCCTAATTTTACTCTTTTGGTGTCTCTTTCTTTCTTTTTCTTAGCTCGTAAACCCGGTGTGCATCATTGGTATAAGAGCTGGTGATTCCTTGGATTGGAAATGGGTGATCACAACTCTGGAATAGCTGAATTACGCAAAGACGTTGATGCTCTCAAAGGATCTGTTGAGACTGTAGTCAATTCTATCGCAGAATTGACCAGTTATGTGGAGACAATGTTTGTGCAGGCTTTGGAGAAAATTAGAAGAATGATGATCAACAATGGGGAAAATCTTGTACCTAATGGTCCAATGTTAGGTAGAAAGGAGGAAATTCCTGCAGCTCGAGTGCCTAGACTTGCTGAAAATCAAAATCATGTCAAAAACTCTCAAGTTGATGTCGTTATTTCCAGATTCGATGGAACTGGATTAAAGGATTGGTTGTATAAATGCGAGCAGTTCTTCGATATGGACGAAACTCTTAAAGGATCCAAGGTTAAACTGGCTTCTTACAAGTTAGAGGGCAGGGCACTTCAGTGGCACAAAGCTTCATAAAATCTAGAGTGACTAGAGAATGGCCTCGATGGGAAGAGTATGTCAGATGCCTTTATGCCAGATTTGGTGCAAAATTCTTTGATGATCCTATGGGTGATTTTAAGGATCTCAGGTAGCTAACTTCTGTTCAAGACTATATTGATAATTTTGATGAATTACTCAATAGATTTGAATTGCAAGAGGAGCATGTTGTTAGTTATTTTTTAAGAGGGTTAAAACCTGAAATCGGCCTACCCATCAAGATGTTAGGTCCTAGATCCTTGTCCAAGACCATTAGCTTGGCCAGAATTTAGGAACAAACGTTGGAAGTTCAGGAAGTTTTCTCTACTAACCCCATCCTTCCTACCCCGAGGAATGTCCCAAGAATTTCTCATGTAAACTCTTCTCCTCAAGGATACAACCAGTATCTATCTAAACCCAAGCAAACTCTTCCAAAACACCGACATTCTTATATTAGTAGCTCTAAACCACCCTACAAAAATCCTAAGTTCTTGACTAGTGCGAAAATGGAAGAAAAGAGAAGCAAATGGTTGTGCTTCCATTGTGAAGAGAAGTACACTGTGGGGCATGTATGTAAGAAGAAACGACAATTCTTTTCTATGGAAATAGAAGAAGGGGATGTGTTTGTAGAATTAGAGAAAGAAGTTGTCACGACCCTAGTTCACCAATTGTGAACACGTCATGACGGCACCTAGTCTTCACGACTAGATAAGCCTAACACATTGCGGAAGTAACAACATTTGCGAAATTTACATTCGAAGCTAAATAACATGAGTAATGTATACAGTTGCCGCCTGGCACATACACTTTAATACAAAATACTGAAATAACCTCCAAGACCCGGAAACTCACGGGCAACACAGGCTATAAGAAATCTTACACTGCTCTAGCCACCAGAATAGTCTAATACAAAGAGGGATCGAAATAACATCTAACAACTATGGATAAAATGAGAAGGAGACTTTGCGGATCTGCGGACGTAGCAGATGTATACCTCAAGTCCCCAATACGCTCCCTGACAGCTACTGGCGGTACGCCTGCTCAGAAACACCTGGATCTGCACATGAAAAACATGCGCAGAAGAGGCGTGAGTACACCACAGCGGTACTCAGTAAGTGCCAAGCCTAACCTCGGTTGGATAGTAACGAGGAAAAGGTCAGGGCCCTGCTGAGACAGAAACAATAAAATAGCGAGATATTAACAGTATCGAAATCTGAAGAAAACTAATGAACACAACGATGTGATAAGACAGATCAATGAAATGTAGAACTGCAAGACAAAACAGGAACACAGAGTAAATACAGCAAAATTTCAAGAATACCGACGGGGGTCTCCCGGGATACCGTCCTGTAGCCCTTTTTTTTCAACTGTCCAATGGAACTTGCGGGATACCGTCGCGTAGTCCAAATCTCATATCGATATCAAAATATCTCCCGGGATACCGTCCCGTAATCCAATCATCAGTGTGCAGGGGGATCTCCCGGGATACCGTCCCGTAGTCCCAAAATAAAAGTACAGGGGGATCTCCTGGGATACCGTCCCGTAGTCCCAAAATAAAAGTACAGGGGAATCTCCCGGGAATCAAACCCGTAGTCCCAAAGTAAACAATCAAGGGGGAACTCCCGAAATCCGCATCCGTAGTCCCAATATAAATGCGCAACCAACATCAACGAATTATTCAGAAATTTAAGTACAACAATACAAGGCATCAAATAATACTGGCCTAACATGCTCCACGTAGTCACAATTAAGACAATTTAAACAAATAGGCAGCTTGGATCAATTAAACATGCTCTTCTACGCTAGCACAGGCTATAAAAGCAAGTAAAGTAAGGCAAATATGAAAGAGAATCCAAATCAAGTATTTGAGTAAAAATCCGGGTTTCAATAATTTTCTCAAGTACGCGCTCGTCACCTCACGTACTAGGCATTCAATTACCAATTATCACATCCTAAGGGACGAAGTCCCCCACACAAGGTTAGGCAAGCCACTTAACTCGAACCGGTGCGAAGTCAACTAGGGAACGATGCCCTTGCCACGAGTATCCGACTCCAAATGGCCCAAATCTATTCAATTAAATTACAAATCGTAAATAATATTGCAAACAACTGATTCCACTATTGAAATTAAATCTAAGGCGCGAAAATAGGTGAAATGACCAAAATGCCCCTCAGGCCAACGTCTCGGAACCGAATAATTTTCACATTTTCAGAAACCTCGTACTCTCACGAGTCTAACCATATAAAAATCTCAGAAATCGGAGGTCGAATGCTCCCTCAAAACCCAATAGTTTAGTCAATGAACTTTCACCCAAATTCTTCCATTTTTGATCCTTAATTCGAATTTAAAAGGTGGATTTAACTACTAAATGATAGAATATAATTAGAAAGGATCATAGAAATGTTACCCAATAATCTCCTCTCCAAAATCCTCTCAGAATCGCCCTTGCCCGAGCTGAAAATTGATTTTCAAACTTATGAAATTAAACCCTCGAAATTTCCTATTTCTGCCCAGACATTTTCGCTTCTGCGGACAAGGGACCGCTTCTTCGGTCCCGCTTAAGCGGCAAAATAACCGCTTCTGCGGTTTCTCATTAAAGGGGGAAATTCCGCTTTTGCGGACACATGACCGCTCCAGCGGTTCCGCTTCTGCGGAAAGATGACCGCCTCTGCGGTCTCTGAGGGGAAGCCAAAAATCGCTTCTGCGGCTCCGCTTCTGCGGTTCCCAAACCGCAGAAGCGAAAATACCAGAAGGGAAACATACCAGTTGCAACAACTTAGAAAATTTCCCCGTTAACCACCCGAAATCATCCCGAGGCCCCCGGGACCTCAACCAAAAGCACCAATACCACCTAATACCTTATTCGAACTTGCACCAATCCTCAAAACACCTCAAACAACACCGGAAACCCGATTAAATCAAGGATTCAAGCCTAAGAACTTCAAATTCTAACCAAATACGCTTTCGATCAAAAACCTAACCAAACCTCGTCCGAATGACCTGAAATTTTGCACACACATCCCAAATGACATGACGGAGCTACAGCAACTTCCGGAATTCAAATCCAACCCTCGGATCAAAAACTCACTATCGGACCGGAAACTTCAAAAATCCAAACTTCGGCATTTCAAGCCTAAATGAGCTACGGATCTCCAAATAACATTCCGAACACGCTCCCAACCTCGAAATCACCTAACGAAGCTAACGGAACCATCGGATTTCCATTCCGAGGTCGTCTTCACACTGTTCCGAATACGGACCATTTTTCAACTCTTAAACTCTCATTTAGGGACTAAGTGTCCCAAAACACTCCGAATCCTAATACCGAACGTCCCGGCAAACCAAAATAGCAGAAATGAACTTAGGAAAAGCACTTAATAGAGAATCGGGACGTAAATTCCAAAAACGACCGGCCGGGTCGTTACAAAAGTCATGTTAGATCTGGCTGAATTGTTGACTATGATAGCTCATGGTCTTGAAAGTGACTCAGAGGGTTCTATTTTGCCTCATGTATCTGTGCATTCCAGGAATGGTGCACATGACTTCAGGACTATGAGGGTGATAGTATCAGTTAAAGGGAAAGCAGTCCATATGTTCATTGATACTGGTAGTATACGTAACTTCTTGGATCTCAATACTACCATGAAGTTAGGTTGTGTTCTGACTGACATAGCTCCTTTTGCAGTATCACTAGCTGATGGTAACAAGGTGTAGAGTCACTATGTTTGTAAGAACCTGGTGTGGAGCAGGGAGTGTCTTTTGATTCTGACATGTTTGTACTACCTATTGGGGAATGCAATATGATCCCTTAGGGATTCAATGGTTGATCACCTTGGGCGATATCCTATGGAACTTCAGGAAGCTTAAAATGGAGTTTACTATCATGGGTAAGAAGGTTTCTCTAAGAGGTATTCAACCTTCTGCTGCAAAGCTCATCCAGTCAGGTAGGATGGACAAGCTGCTTGCTAAACTAGCTGAGTTGTGCATGGTCTCAGTGGGAGTACTGACAGAAGAGTCTCAGAGGGGAGCTACTAGCTTGTTCTCATTAGAAGCTCAAGCTCAAGACCATGAGAAAACTTCAGAATTACAATCAGTTCTACTGAAGTAAAATGATACATTTGAAGAGACTAAGGAACTACCTTCTTTAAGAGAACATGACCACAAGATTGTGCTAAAAAAGGAACTGACCCAATCAACAAAAGGCCCTACAGATATCCAGCTATTCAGAAGGATGAAATTGGAAAAATGATAGATGAGATGGTGAACTCTGGAATAATCATACATAGTACCAGTCCATACTCTTCCCATATTGTACTGATAAAGAAAAAAGATGGTACGTGAAGGATGTGTGTGGATTATAGGGAGTTGAATAGATGCATAGTGAAAGACAAGTTTCCAATCCCTGTTATTGAAGAATTATTAGATGAATTACATGGGGACAAGTACTTTTCAAAGTTGGATATGAGGTCAGAGAACCATCAAATTAGGATGTTTGAGTCTGACATTCCTAAAACATCGTTCAGGACTCACCATGGTCATTATGAGTTCATGGTAATGCCTTTTGGAATGACTAATGCTCCCTCAACATTTCAGAGTCTAATGAATCAGATATTTCATGATCATCTCAGGAAATCCATTTTGGTTTTCTTTGATGAGATACTTATCTATAGCTCCAGCTGGTCAGATCATTTGTTCCATTTGGAAGAAGCTTTCCAAATTTTAAGGTCATATGTGCTATTTGTCAAAAAAGCAAATGTGCCTTTGGGGTCACATATATAGATTAATTAGGTCATGTTATAACTTAGAATGGAGTGGCTGTGGAAAGTATCAGCTGTGTTGAGTTGGCCTCAGTTAACCACCTTGAAGGGACTTAGATTTTTTTTAGTCTTACTGACTATTAATGGGGGTTCATAAAGAATTATGACTTGATTGTAAGACCCATACATGACCTACTGAAAAAGGAAAACTTTGTTTGGAACTCTTTGGCTACTGAAGCTTTTGAGGCATTAAAAGGAGTTGTTCCTCTGCTCCTATTCTAACCTTGCCTGACTTCTCTAAGGAGTTTGTGGTAGAGACTGATGCTTCAGGTGGGGGCATTGGAGCAGTCCTAGCTCAAGAAAATAAACCAATAGCCTTCTTTAGAAAGGGATTGTTATATAAAAACAAAGCACTGTCAGTTTATGAAAAAGAACTCTTGGCTTTGGTGGCTGCAGTCCAAAAAATGAAGGCCTTATCTTTTGAGTATACACTTTGTGATTAAGATTGACCACCGCAGTCTTAAATATTTACTGGAGCAGAGGATTACTATACCTAGCCAGCAGAAATTGTTAGTCAAGCTGTTAGGTTATGACTATACCATCTCCTATAAGAAAGGAAAGGAAAATATTGCAGCGGATGCCCTTTCAAGGAAGGAGGAAGCTATACATCTATTTAGCATTTTTGGAGTTTCATTAGATCTGTTGGAATCTGTCAAGCTCAGCTAAAATTAAGATCCACAATTGCAGAAATTGATACAAAATATTTAGTCTATCGCAGCTCCTAAACCTTATTACTCATTCACTGGTGGTGTATTCAGCAGTAAGGGAAAGATGATGGTTTTGGCTGATCCTGTTCTAAGGAAGCAATTACTGACATTCTATCATGACGGTCCTATAGGAAGTCACTCTGGAATCACTGCTACATACAAGAGGATAAAACATGACTTTTACTGGAAGAAGATGAAACATGATGTTTATAACCATATCGGGGAGTGTGACACTTACCAAAGATGTAAGTGTGAAAATGTGGCATACCCTGGGCTACTCCAGCCTTTGCCCATTTCAGAAAAAGTTTGGCAGGATATTTTTATGGATTTCATAGAAGATTAACCTAAAGCAGCTGCCAAGGAAGTCATCTTTGTGGTTGTTGGCAGGTTGAGCAAAGCTGCTTACTTCATGGCACTCAAGCATCCCTATACAACTCTAGAGGTGGCTCAAACCTTTATGGATGAGGTGTTTAGGTTGCATGGCATGCCTAAGACTATAGTTTCAGACATGGATAAGGTGTTCACATGCAGATTTTGGTAGAAATTATTTAAGTTGCAGAAGGTTTCACTCTTAACTTCTTCTGCCTATCATCCTCAAACAGATGGGCAGACTGAAGTTGCCAACAGATGTTTGGAGTGCTACTTGAGATGCATGACTTCCGAGAAACCTAAGGAATGGCCACTTTGGTTACCCCTAGCAGAATGGTGGTATAACACCACTTTTCACTCAGCTACCAACATGACTCCCTATGAAGCATTTACGGGCAAAAGCCACCACCACTCTTGCCTTACATGCCTTTTGACTCTTAGCTGGAAGTGGTCGATAGGAGTTTGCAGGGTAGAAAAGCCACCCTTGAGGGCTCTGAAGAACCATCTAGAAATGGCCCAACATAGGATGAAGATGCAGGTAGACAACGGAAGAACTGAAAGGACTTTCAATTGGGGGACTGGGTTTTTATAAAACTGCAAGCATGCATGCAACTTTCCCCAAATGATCATGCCCATTAGAAGTTACTAGTATTAGTACCCGCGCGGATGCGCGGACACTAATCATGTCAAATATTTAAGTTATTTGGATTGTATGTGAATAATCTTAGAATTTACACTTTCTCAGTAAATATAGATAATCATTGGATATTAACTACATGAAAAAAATTAACTATTCCTTCTATTTTTTTTTTTGATACCATTCTTGACGGTGTCATTGGATCCTAAAAATAGTCAGTAAGCAAAATAGCAACTCATATTTATGGTAAAACAATCAAATATTGAGACAATGAATGACTCTTTGGATAAGACTTAACTCTTTTACTACTACTTGTACTCTTATTGGTGTGTTGATATCTTTTAAAAAATATTTCTTTCTTAAAATTTCAGTTTCTAAAACATTATTTTTCAATAATAATTATTTTTATAATAATATAATTGAAAATATTATTCTTTATTCAAAACTCATTTTAGTTGGCTATCTAAAAATATAAAAAATTCTTTCGCTATGAATTTTTTTTACTCCATTTTGATATTTGACATTAACCATATTAAATATCTGAGTTATTTGAATTATATGTAAATAACCTTAACATTTAAACCTTCTAAATAATTATAGATAATCGTCAGATATTAATTAAGAAATACTATATGAAAAAAACTACCATTTTCTCAATTCTCGTAGTGATAATTTTATTTTTGCACCATTCTCATAGGTGTCATTGGAACCTAAAATAGCCACAAAGTGAAATAATAAATCATATTTATGGCAAAGCACAAAGGTTGACACGATATAAACGATTCTTTGATTACAACGTGACTCTTATACTACGACTTGAACTCTTATTTGGTATGATTTTATCTTTCAAAAAATATTTCTATTTTGAAATTTCAATTTCAAAAATTTTATATATATTATAATAATATATATATTATAATAATGATTATCTTTATAATGATGCAAGTGAAGATATTATCCTTAATTTAAATTCACTTTAATCGGCTATCTAAAAATTTAAATGATTCTTTGGCCGGATTTATTTCAGTATGACTCCACTTTAAGTTTATCGATATCTCTAGCCCCAGAATTTGAATTTTTAATACCCTATATATACAAAAATTTTGTTCTTTGAATCATTAAATGTTAAATTAGTTGATTATTATTATAAAATATTGCATATATCGTCTTAAAATTGTCAAGTAGTTTATTTTTGACACCATACTTGGCTTAACCTCAATGCAAACTACTCAAATTGCATTCCAATTCAAATTCGAATATCATATCAGTTTGTTAGTAATAGTGATTTTTTAAAAACGACACATAATGTAAATTTAAAAAAAATATTCGAAGATATCCTTATCTTATAATCTATGTATTTGAGTTGAAAAAAATGTATTTGAAATCGATGAGATTAACTTTCAAATTTTTTATACTCAACAAAGATGAAACATAAGAAGAAATTTATTGTCATCTTTTATTTCTCATTTTTAGATCTTTCTAACATTTTTTTCAATTTATTTTCTTTTATCTTATTTTTTATGTCATTATTTCTGTTGTTACAAAAATTAATTTATTTCACTATAAAAGGATGAGTTTTAATGAAAATTGTCTACATATTAAATTTAATTATATTTTTAGTCATTGGTTGAAATTATTTCATATTTTTCTTTTGTCTTTATCTAATCAGCCTAAATAGGTGCTCAACCGAAAAATTAAAAAATTGAATGATGTGTAATTTATATATAATTCATATATAATATGTGTATAATCGTTTATTGTCGGTATATCATCTATTTATATTAGCTATAAAAAGTAAACAATAAATATGGCAGGATATTATGTAAATATTTCATTAGATATCGGTTTTTTGAGTTTATCCATGATATAACTTCTATTATAATAATTTTAAAACTCTCTACTAATTTTCAAAAATATCTATATTTTATTATCTTTGAATTAAAAAAG
>NW_017671327.1:108781-111750 GCF_001879085.1 Nicotiana attenuata
TTTTTTCCCACTGGGTTTTATTTTAGTTAAGGTTTTAACGAGGCACATTATCTGTTGAATAGACATTCAAGGGGGAGTGTTATAAATAGAATTTTATTTATGGTGAATGTCTATATTTAGAGAGATTCTAGGGTTTATTACTTGGTGGCTAAGTCACCCTCTCCCTATAAATAGAGGGTTCTATTCCATTGTAATTTATCCTAAATATCAATAAGAATTTTCTCTCCCTACTTTTCTCTGCAATACTACTCTTCTTCTTTTATTGTTTTATAACACATTTACTTTAAAAGAATTTTGTTTTATTCAAATCTAGCTACAGCGTTTCAAAGAACTATACTTATAGGATTTTAAATGTAAAAGAGTTTTATAGTTATATGGAGTAGTTTTTTTTTTTTTGCTAGAGGCGAAATAGTATTTAAATAATTAGAAAAAATAACAAAAGTTCCTAACATGATTGCATATGATCATTAATCGAATTAATTATGATAACATGATTAAAAAAAAAGATAAATTTTATTTTTAATTTAAATTCGAATTTTAGAACTTTATCTATAAATTCAAATTATCTTTTAATCATATATATATATATATATATATATATATATATATATATATATATATATATATATAATTATATAATTATATTTGTATTTAACTAAAATAGTCAAATATAGAATAAAGTTACCACATACTATTGACATTTATTAGCTTGCCACTTGGCTTAACCGTCAATTATATATGGTAACTTTCTTGCTTTAATATATATATAGATTAGCCAAGTTTTTTGGATCATTCAAAATATTGGTCGGGGTTGGTTCTGTTGCTTACACCTCGAATTTGCCTCATCATTCCAGGATTCATCCCACCTTCCACGTATCATTTCTTAAGAAGAAACTGGGTAATCACGCTGCTTCAGTGACATTACCAGTGGCGTATTCTGAATCTGGTCCTGTTTTATTAGAACCTAAATCCATTATGGACAAGAGGTTAGCCAAGAAACATGGCAAGGCCATCACTCAAGTTCTGATGAAATGGTTAAATGCCCCACCAGAAGATAGACCTTGGGAGGATCTGCAGCCCTTAAGCTGAAGGTCCCTCATTTCAATTCTTGAGGACAAGGATTGTTGAAGGGGAGGGTATTGTTACAATCCTAGTAGCTCGCCTTCTAAATTCATATTCAGAATTCCAATTTTAGAATAGAAATTCAATAAGTCGTTAGAGTTAGTTAAAGGAAGGTAGACTGCACGTGACTCTTTCAGTTAGTTAGTTATGACTGCTTTTCCCTCTAATTGTACAAGCATGTATAAACGGATCTCTATGATTGTAAGAATCTATTTTGGGGAATGAAGATCAATACAGTTATCTTCTCTCTTGTCTTCTCTCACTAACACTCAAACTCCAACTGAGTTCTAGAGATTCCGTTCAAGCATAATTCTTCCCAATTTTACTATGTAGGTGTCTCTTCCTTTCTTTTTCTTAGCTCGTAAATCTTGTGTGCATCAAATTACTAGGTAAATAAAATTATTATACTTATGTTTGCTAACCCCTTTACTCTATCTCATCCCTTATTTTATTAATTCCAGTAGCTATGCATCAACAACCGATATCATTAATAATATCAGGGGTCATTTGATAGGGTGTATAAGAATAGTGTTGAATAAGGTGTATAGGCAATACATGGACTAGTAATGCATGTGTTAGTAATGCAAACATTACTTATGCAGAAATTATTTCTTATCCACTATTTGGTGTGATGTATTAAAAATTAAAATGCATTGCACAATATTTAAAAAAATTAGTTGTTTATAAAAATGCCCTCCATATTCTTTAACTTCAAAATGACTTTAAGGACAATTTTATCTTTAACCATACTAATGCATGCGTTAATAGTCTTGGTATTGCAAATACCATGGTTTGTTATGTATTAGTTATATATATGATAATACCAAATAGGTTATAGAACTAATCTTACATTATTAGTAATACATAGGTTGAAAAAGTGTATCAAATAAGGGATTAGTAATATTAAAAGCTAATGTATGCATTATTTTTCTAATGCATCCTACCAAACGGCCCCTTAGTGTATATAGTTTTTAGTTATTGAAATTACCTATGTTTAGTCGACATAATTTTTTGCATTAGAGAAAGGATATTAAAGCAAATAATTCATAAGTTATGATATAGAAGTGCAAGTAGCTCACTCGATGTGTTAGTTCTACTAGTAGTCGTACCCTCGCGATGCGCGGTCAATATTAAAAAAATATTTGTCACTTTGTTAATTTTTCGATGTTACATTAGGAATTATCACAATTATTTGATTATCCTATTCTATATAAATAGAATAGATATTGTCTAAATTTTAATAAATAAAATCTCCATTAAATTAAAGGGACTTATATAGTCATCAAATAAGTTTTTCGTTATGTATTTTTATTTATTATATTATCCAATATTTAGTATAATTATATTGTTAATAGAAATTATGACACTTGTCATTATAACATTTCTTTGCCTCTCCTATTATATATATATATAGATATAGATTTCTTTGACTCTCCTATTATGTATATTATATATTATACATATATTATATTATATTATATATTATATTACATATATAAATAGATTTTTCATTTTTTTATTTTAAAATAATTTTAAAACTCCAATTTGAAACTACTCTTCATTTTGAATTGGTAATTCATTATTTTATTTTATTTTGTTTTTTATTTTAAAATTATTTTAAAACTCCAACTTGAAACTACTTCCCGATTTGAGGGTAGTTTTTCTTCTCTTTTTTCGTTTTTTATTGGTAATTTTTTTTTCTTTTTATTTTAAAATAATTTAAAAACTCAAACTTGAAACCACACCCACGAAATTTAAATGGGTAGTTATTTTTTATATATTTATTTTTCGTTTTCCTAATTATATTTAATTATAAGATATCTATATTTATTAATCCAAATGTGTGT
>NW_017671327.1:113282-213187 GCF_001879085.1 Nicotiana attenuata
ATTATATTTAATTATAAGATATCTATATTTATTAATCCAAATAAAGTAACCAATTAATATATATGGTAGTTTTTTTATTGTATTTTATTATTTTCTTTTTTGATATGTATTTAAATTCAAAAATAAGTAACCAATAACTAATTATCTATATATATCTATATCTATATCTATATATTATTAAAAGGAGAGGAAAAAGCCCTCTCTTTAAGCCAAGTGGCAGCCTAAAAAAATGCCACATGGCATATAGATATAGATATAGATATAGATATGGCATATATGTTGCCCATAAAACCACTTTCGGAAGACCCTTTCGATATCTTCTATCGCAAAATTGCGTAAAAGTAGCATGTTTGTATCGAGTTTATCGTACACCCTTTAGCTTAAGGATACCATCTAACAGGTAGAGTAATAGATTTCTTGGATGTAGAATAATTATTAGTCAACAGAAGTGCTATTTCATATCGCAAGAGTGAATTTTCTAGGAAAATCGAGTTCCTGAGATTGCTATGATAATTATGGTTCATTATGGGCTAATAGCATGTTCAGCCAAGCTTTTTTTGGGGCCAAAAGTGCTTTTTTTCGGCCAAAAACACTTTTGGTCAAAAATTGAGGTGTTTGGCCAAGCTTTTGGAAGGAAAAAAAATGCTTTTGAGGAGAAGCAGAAGCAGTTTTGGAGAAGCAGAAAAAATAGCTTCTCTCCAAAAGCATTTTTCTTAGAAGTACTTTTGAGAAAAATATACTTAGAAGCAATTTTCAAAAGCTTGGCCAAACACTAGTTACTGCTCAAAAGTGCTTTTCAAATTAATTGGCCAAACACAAACTGCTTCTCACCAAAAGCACTTTTTAAAAAAGTACTTTTGAGAAAAGCACTTCACAAAATAAACTGATTTTAGAAGCTTGGCCAAACGGGCTATAAATGTGTGTTTCCAAAAATACAACGAAATGACCCCCTCTCCTCCCCCAAACAAAAAAGAAAAAAGAAAAAAAGAAGAGGGAGTTGAATTGTTGTTGTTTTAGAACACCAAAGTTGTCTAATCAATGTACAAACATTAAGAAGATTATTGACAATACTGAGTATACCTATTTTACTCCAAAAGTCAACAATATTCGGGCAGCCCTATTGCGGTCAAATGGTTTTATGGGTATGTATAGATTTATTTTTAGTTTTATGATTTAATTTTTTCTTTTTACATATGAGAGATTTATTTTTACACATAATTTTTTTTAAAAAAGGACACTTTATTAATTTTTACAACGTAAATAGCCACGAAGACGAATGAACATTGTCAATATTTCCAGGTTTATTCCTTTACATAGAGGCTGAGGAATATAGAGCTGAATAATACTAAAGTATTAAAATATCTATTTAGCACATCATTGTGTACTATAGTTAGTACTCCTACTTACCACTACTAGCACACATTCATGTATGTCTGCGTGAGAAAAATCAACGTGTTTTAAATTGAGAGAAAATTGAAGTTCAGTTTTATTCTAATAAATGTATTAGTTATTTGTATAATAGGAATAATATTGAATACCACAGAGAACAACTTATGAGACATTGGACATTTTAGTTGAAATGAAAAACGAAAAGATAAAGAGAAAATTGCTCTAGAATTAACAGAAAACAACTTATGGGACATTCGAATAGTCACATTCCTTTTTTTTTTTCCCCACGAACAGTCAGACTCATTTTTATTTTCTCTAAAAAATCCTCCTTTAATTCTTAGTATTTAAATAAATGTCACTTGCTCTCAAAAAAAAATTTCATTTTCCTCCTCTCCATTAGCACTCACCAAACGCTCTCTCCAGATTCTCTCATACAGAGATCGAAGATGGCACTATCCACAGGCCGAAGAACCGTCAATCATCTCTTGAAACCTTTAACGGCGGCGGTGTCTGCCACGCGCCACGTATCGTCGGACTCGACCGCCACAATCACGGTAGAAACCAGTCTCCCGTTCACCGGCCACAAGATCGATCCTCCATCCCGCACCATCGAAACAAGCGCTAACGAACTCATGACTTTTTTCAAGGACATGGCGGAGATGCGGCGGATGGAGATCGCCGCGGATTCGCTCTACAAAGCAAAACTCATCCGTGGATTCTGCCATCTCTACGACGGACAAGAAGCCGTAGCTATTGGCATGGAAGCCGCAATTACCAAAAAGGATTGTATAATTACAGCTTATAGAGACCATTGCATCTTCCTTGCCCGCGGCGGAGGGTTATATGAGTCATTTGCGGAACTTATGGGAAGGAAAGATGGATGTTCGAAAGGTAAAGGAGGATCCATGCATTTTTATAAGAAGGATAGTGGATTTTATGGAGGTCATGGTATTGTTGGTGCTCAAGTTCCTTTAGGGATTGGATTGGCATTTGCACAAAAGTATTCGAAAGAGGAGCATGTCAGTTTTGCCATGTATGGCGATGGTGCCGCTAATCAAGGGCAGTTGTTTGAGGCTTTGAATATGGCTGCTTTGTGGGATCTTCCTGCTATTCTAGTTTGTGAGAATAATCACTGTAAGATACTCAACTCAATACACCATTTTGACTAGATTTCCAACTAATGACTTTGAAAGATTTGCTAAACAATTACGCACCGTAAATCCGTAGAACTTAAACTCATACTTTGTGGACGTTTGGACATAAGAATTGTGAAATTCCGGAAAAAAGTGGGAAATTTTTTTTTAAGTGAAAATGGTATTTGAAAATTAGAGTTGTGTTTGGACATGAATACAGTTTGAAGCCGTTTTTGCTTTTTTGTGAGTGAGTTGAAGTGAAAATTTTGAAAAATAGTTTTTTTGGAGTTTTTCAAATTTTCGGAAAATCTCAAAATTCAACTTAAACACTAATTCCGGCAAAAAAGTTACTAATTTTTCTCCAAAATAGTGAAAATTTTCTTATGGCCAAACGGGCTGTTCTCGTTTTAATATGACATTCTTTTCCCATCATCCTATCTCAAAAAATGACATCTTTTCTATGTTAAGAAATAATTTAACTTTAAACTTCTCATTTTATGAGATGATTTATAGCCATAGAATTATCTATGGAATAATTTAGAGGACAAGGGCCAAAAGTTTTTCTTAAGCTCCGTGCCTAGTCAAACAACATCACATAAATTGGGACGGGGGGGTAGTACTTAAAAAGTCCTTTCTTTTAAGTAGCAATACACATTTGATTGATAAGTAGACTTTTTCGAACAACTTTTTTGCATACATTATTCAATGTTGTGCATTTCTCTATGTTACAAGTCTTTTAAGTGTTTTTCATTTGTAAATTTGTAAATGTATGTGTTTTTCTGTAATATTCTGATGAGTAGTATGCTTGCATAACTAAGGACTTACAAATTATTGACTATAATTGGCATTTGATACAGAAAATTGCCTACTTTTGTTGAGTATGTAATGTGTTGTTCACTTCAAATGCGCGTGATTGCTTTTCTGATGCAGATGGAATGGGGACAGCAGAATGGAGAGCTGCAAAGAGTCCAGCTTATTACAAAAGAGGAGATTATGTTCCTGGTCTGAAGGTACAGTGAATCACAACTTGCAACTCTTTTTTGTTAACACTTATCGAGAGAAGTTAGATTATTTTGCTTTGTTTTCTCTTTTATTTTTGGGAGCTGATAGTGATGTGCTAGTAATACTCAACTAAACATTTCTTGTTAAATCTTGAATAAACTAAAACCTGTTTAACTTTGAATTGATTTTACTTATCAAAAAGCAGTTGAAGATGTCTCTTCAATTTGAAGCCAGGCTCTAGGCTTTCATATGAGCTCTGGTTTTTTATTTTAAATGGAGTTGAATTTTTCCATGGTGAATGAAAGGTATCTTACAAATGTAGATAGCAAGTTATGTTGTCCTTGCTCATGACCCCCTACTTTTGGTGCTCTGATTCTAAGTGACTCCGCTTCTGTTGCATGCTCAAGCAAGGAAAGAGTCATTTCTTGGTATTTTGAAGAGAGATTTTTTATCGTGGCTTAGATGTTAAACTCTGGAGAACGATGTATGGCCACTGAGTTAAGTGAAACTAGCCTTACAAATATTGAAGGAAGTTTAAATATGATATGTCATTTTGAGGAAAGTCCCTTAAAATAGTGTATAGGAATTGTCTTGACTATCAGAAAAGGGGAAAAAGAAAGAAAAGAAGGATGCCTTTTGACTTCTGATAGTATAAGGGTATCCTTCACTTTGATAAGTTATGGTATTGTTTAGGGGTGGCAATTTGAGCCCAAACCCATTTGACCCGCCTAACCTGCCCAAGGTTGGGCGAGTCCATTTGTTGAACTCAACCATCTTGAGCCAACCCATTTCCCATCTAAAGTTGGGTTAATTTTAGGAACAAATTGATCATGAGTAACTTCGCTAAAATATCTTAAAAATACCTTTTTTTTTGTTGACTGTAACAAATAAAAAAAGTCTTATTTGATAATTAAACAATTCATAAGAAAACAATACACATTAATTAAAGCTTGGTAAGAGTTGGGCGGGTTGGGCTACGACCCAAATTTTAGCCCAACTTGACCCAGCCCATCTCAGCCCAAGTTACTTTTGGGCGGGTTATTGACCTGCCCATTTATTGACTCAGCCCATTTTGACCCTGTGAGAACGCACGGGAGAAAATATTATTGATTAATATTGACTTGTGTTTAACACGATACAATGAGCCCTATATACACACATAACATATCCTACTCCTAATACATATTGGATTAGGGTTATTTACTCCTAATTACATGACTATTCTAACACTCCCCCTCAAGCTGGTGCATATAAATCATATGTACCGAGCTTGTTACATATGTAGTTAATACGAGGACCAGTGAGGGACTTGGTGAAAATATTTGCAAGCTGATCATTCGACTTCACAAACTTTGTAGCAATATCTCTCGAGAGTATCTTTTCTCTAACAAAGTGACAGTCAATCTCAATGTGTTTAGTTCTCTCATGGAACACTGGATTTGACGCAATATGAAGAGCAGCTTGATTATCACACACAAGTCCCATCTGACTAATCTCACCAAATTTCAACTGCTTGAGCAATTGTTTGATCCAAATTAGCTCACATGTCGCCATAGCCATCGCTCGATATTCTGCTTCTGCACTAGACCGAGCAACCACATTCTGTTTCTTGCTCTTCCAGGACACCAAATTTCCTCCTACTAAGACACAATATCCAGACGTAGAACGTCTATCAGAAGGTGATCCTGCCCAATCGGCATTCGAGTATCCAACGATCTGCTCATGGCCTCGATCCTCAAACAATAAACCTTTGCCTGGAGCTGATTTTATATACCGAAGAATGCGAACAACTGCATCCCAATGACTATCACACGGAGAATCCATAAACTGACTCACAACACTCACAGAAAAGGAAATGTCAGGTCTTGTCACTGTAAGGTAATTTAATTTACCAACCAACCGTCTATATCGTGTAGGATCGCTGAGAGGCTCCCCCTGTCCTGGCAGAAGTTTAGAATTCGGATCCATCGGGGTGTCAACAGGTCTACAACCTATCATTCCTGTCTCCTCAAGAATATCTAAGGCATACTTTCGTTGTGAGATCACAATATCTGAGCTAGACTGAGCGACCTCAATACCCAGAAAATACTTTAGTTTGCCCAGATCCTTAGTCTGAAAGTTTTGAAAGAGATGTTGCTTCAATTTAGTAATACCATCCTGGTCATTGCCGGTAATAACAATGTCGTCAACATAGACCACCAGATAAATACAGAGACTCGAAGCAGAAGGCCGATAGAATACAGAGTGATCAGCTTCACTCCGAATCATGCCAAATTCCTGGATAACTGTGCTGAACTTACCAAACCAGGCTTGAGGAGACTGCTTTAGACCGTTAAGTGACCGGCGCAAGCGACATACAAGGCCACGAGACTCCCCCTGAGCAACAAACCAGGTGGTTGCTCCATATAAACTTCATCCTCAAGGTCACCGTGTAAAAAAGCATTCTTAATGTCCAGCTGATAGAGGGGCCAATGGCGAACAGCAGCCATGAATGAAAAAAGGCGGACTGATGCTATCTTAGCCACGGGAGAGAAGGTATCACTGTAATCGAGCCCAAATATCTGAGTATATCCTTTGGCAACAAGACGAGCCTAGACGATCAACCTTACAATCCGAACCAACCTTGACTGCATACACCCAACGACAACCAACAGTAGATTTACCTGAAGGAAGAGGGACGAGCTCCCAAGTACCCACTCGTAATGTAAAGCAGACATCTTCGTCAATCATAGCCTGTCGCCATCCTGGATGAGACAATGCTTCACCTGTAGACTTAGGGATGGAAACAGAGGACAAAGAAGATAGAAAAGCATAATAGGGTGATGATAAACGATGATAACTCAAACCGACATAATGGGGATTAGGATTAAGGGTGGTCCGTATACCTTTCCGAAGTGCAATCGGTGTACTAGGAAGAGGCAAGTCCGCAGTAGGAGCAGGGTCAGGTGCAGGACGTGAATCAGCTGGGCTTGATGCTGGGTGCGGACGACGATGATATGTCAAAAGTGGTGTTCCTGTGGCAGGGAGTCTAGGAGGAGCCACACTAGACTCCTCAACGGTTGGAATGGTAAAGATTCTGTAGCGGAAGGTGAAGGAGGAGCTATAGTAGACTCGGTAAAGACTCCTGTGGCGAAGGTGAAAGAGGAGCTATAGTAGACGCCTTAAAGGTCGGTATAGGTAAGACCTCAGATATATCAAGGTGGTCAGAATGGTCAAAAGAGGTAAAGAAAGGTTTAACTCAAAAAATGTGACGTCAGAGGACATAAAGTACCTATACGAAGATCAGGTGAGTAACAAACGATATCCCTTCTGAACACGAGAATAACCAGGAAACACACTTGAAGAGCACGAGGAGCTAACTTATTTTCCCAGGGGCTAAGTTATGAACGAAACAAGTGCTCCAAAAACACGAGGGGGGACAGAGTATAAGGGTGATTGGGGAAATATACTGCATACAGTATCTGATTCTGGATGGGAGAGGAAGGCATCCGATTAACTAAATAACAAGCTGTGAGAACTGCATCGCCCCAAAAACGCAGCGGAACATGAGATTCAATGAGAAGTGTGCGAGCAGTCTCAATGATGTGCCTATTCTTTCTCTCCGCAACCCCTTTTTGCTGAGGGGTATAACGACAAGAGGTCTGATGAATAATTCCTTGAGAAGTCATAAACTGCTGAAATTGAGAGGATAAATATTCTAAGGCATTATCACTGCGAAAAGTGCGAATAGAAACACCAAATTGATTTTTAATTTCAGCACAGAAATTCTGGAATATAGAAAACAACTCAGAACGATCTTTCATTAAGAAAATCCAAGTACATCTTGAATGATCATCAATGAAACTAACAAAATAACGAAATCCCAAGGTTGAACTGACTCTACTAGGACCCCATATATCAGAATGAACTAAAGAAAAAATAGACTCTGCATGGCTCTCAATACTACGAGGAAAGGAGGCTCGGGTATGTTTCCCGAGCTGACATGACTCACACTCTAATGTGGATAAACTAGACAAACTAGGCACCATCTTCTGAAGCTTGGATAAGCTTGGATGTCCTAAACGTCTGTGAATTAGGTCCGGAGGATCTGTAACTAGACATGCCTTGGAGGAATTTAGTGAGTTAAGGTAGTAAAGACCTTCTGATTCAAGTCCTGTTCCAATCGTCTGCCCCGTACTGCGGTCCTGCATAATAAAGGAATCATCAATAAAATATATACCACAATGAAGGGCACGAGTCAAACGACTAACAGAAGCAAGATTAAAAGGACAGTCAGGGACATAGAGAACGGAATCTAGAGTGACAGAGGGTAGGGGATTCGCTTGTCCAACTCCTTTTGCTTTGGTTTGAGACCCATTGGCTAAAGTAACAGTGGGAAGAGACTGTGAATACGCAATATTTGACAAAAGTGATTTATTACCAGAGATATGATCAGAAGCGGCCGAGTCCACAACCCATTGTTCAAGAGTACTAGACTGGGAAACACAAGCAAAAGAATTACCAGCAACAGAAGTATCAGTCTGAGCGACAGAAGCTACTTGTGGAGATGTCTGCTTACTTGCTCGATACTGAAGGAACTCATTATACTCCCCTTCAGATAAAGAAAATCCCTGGTTACCTGTAGTCTCAGTCTGAGCAACATAAGCATTTTTGGGTGGGCGGCCATGTAAAGAATAGCACACGTCACGAGTGTGTCCAAGTTTATGACAATAAGAGCACTTGGGTCTAGATCTTCCAAAACGACCTCCTCCTCGTCTATTCTCCATAGTATGAGATGCCCGATTGTCCACTGACTGGGATACGAGGACAGATGAGTCAAGTGTCTGTGATGAACTCACTGGGTGACTTGGTGGTGCAGCAAGGCGAAGTAATCGAGAGAATAATTCATCAACTGTGGGGACAGCCGGACTAGCCAAAATCTGGTCACGTACTGAATCAAGGTCATTAGGGAGTCCAGCTAGTGTAAGAACTAGAAACATCTTCTGTCCTTGCTCTTGTTGCTTTTCAATACTAGCAGAAACTGGCATCTCAAATTCTTCCATGACTGCCTGTACTTGTCCCAAGTAAGTAGACATATCCAATTCCTGTTTCTTCAAGCTTGTCATTCGCGATATTACATCATAGAAACGAGATATGTCATTAGTGTATAAATTACGAGCCTTTTCCCAAACTAAATAACATGTCTGGAATGGACGGAACAAGGGCATCAACTTGGAATCAATAGATCGCCACTGGATACTACATAACTGAGCATCGACCTTCTCCCACAGTGTTTTGGCCTTTTCATCACCGTCGCTAGCTTTTTTTGTTAAATGATCTTGAACTCCTTGACCTTTACACCACAACTCGACAGACGAAGCCCAAGCTAAGTAGTTTGAACCTCCCATTAAAGGTTCTGAGGTAATCATAACACCGGAACTGCCAGAACCCGGGTTTCTAGACCCGAAAGCATCGACTCCCAAAGACATCGTTGTATTATCACCAAATAATAGAAAAAAATCAACTGACAACTCGCTGAAATAGATGAAGGAAACACTGTTTTTGCCGGGAAATTACTGTAGCTGCCGGAAAAAGTCAGTGTAGTCGCCGGAAAAACTCAAAGTGGTCGGAATCAAACGAAAAACGTATGGACAGACTCGGAATCACTAGGCGATCCGACTGTCCAACTGGAAGTTTCTCAAAATATGGCCGGAACAGTGTTCACGCGCCGGCGCGTGGAGCGTGGGTCAGATCTCGCCGGTGATTTTCTGGCGCGTGAGGGCGCTTTTGAACTTGATTTTTCCGGTGGGGTTTACTGGGGTTTGGTCGCCGGAGCCTGAGGAGTCTTGTGGTGGTGTTGGTTTTCTGAAAACACCAACAGAAATTGATGTGATTACGGGCAGTCTTCTAAGTCGCCGGAAAATTGCACGGCGACGAGGTCTTTTTTCCCGGAAGTCGCTGGAATGATGCACAGCGATATGTTTCTCACTAAAGCTCTGATACCATGTGAGAATGCACGGGAGAAAATATTATTGTTTAATATTGACTTGTGTTTAACACGATACAATGAGCCCTATATACACACATAACATATCCTACTCCTAATACATATTGGATTAGGATTATTTACTCCTAATTACATGACTATTCTAACAGACCCACCCAAAATCAACCCAACCATCCTATTTGACACCCCTAGTATTGTTAATGCCATGGCTTGCTATATATAAGAATAGTATTGAATAAAATACTGATTAGTTATACATAGGTTGAAAAATACCGTCAAACAAGGAATTAACAACACCTAAAGCTAATACATGTATTGTTTTCCCTAATATATCCTATCAAACGACCCGATAAAGTAATAGATTTATTGGATGTAGAAGAATTGTTAGTCAATAAAAATTACTATTTCATAATGCAAGATTGAATTTTCTTGGGAAATCGTGTTCTTGGAATTGCTATGATGATTATGGTTCATTATGAGCTAAATGTTCAAAACATACAAAGGAATGAGGTTCTGCCCAAAAAGAGAAAAAGAGCGAGTTGAATTATTGTTGTTTTAGAATGCTAAAGTTGCCCAATCAGTGCACAAACATTAAGAAGGTTGTTGACAATATACCTTATTTACTCCAAAAGTCAACAATCTTGGGGCAGCCCTATTTTAAAAAGAACAAAAATTGTCAATATTGATCCCCATTGGAATTTTGAAGAGATTTTTCATCGTGGCTAAGATGTTAAACTCTGGAGTAAGATGTATGGCCACTGAATTAAGTGCAACTAGCTTCACAAATATTGTAGAAAGTTTAAATATGATGTGTGTCATTTTGAGGAAAGTCCCCTGAAACTAGTGTACGGGAGTTGCCTTGACTATCAAAAAAGGAAAAAAAAAGAAAGAAAAGAAGGATGCCTTTTGACTTCTGACAGAATAAGGGTATCCTTCACTTTGATAAGTTATTTGTGGGGCTGTGGACGTAGTGCATGAGCATGGCTCACATATTTCTACCGGGGATCCAGTAGTCCTAGATTATGTAGAAAATTGTATGAGTTTTACAGGGCAGGTCTAACAAAAAGGGGGAAGAGGAGAAGAAAAGAGAGAGAGAGAGCGCTTTCTCCTGCCACAACGATGGAGAAGGACCAATTGTTAAGTTTCAGTGGGTGATGTAGGAAATTTTGATTTTTTGTGACTCTTGTGTTCTTTTTGTTATGTTAAACAGGTAGATGGTATGGATGCCCTTGCTGTTAAACAAGCATGCAAATTTGCTAAGGAGCATGCCCTCAAGAATGGACCAATTGTAAGCACTTATCATGCTTTTTTTTATAAGAAACATATCATGCCTTTTTCTAGATTAATTTTTGGTTGTGATTGACAGGAGTTCTTTTTGTTATATAATTTCTTGTATATATATATATATATATATACATACACACACACCTGTATGCTGTTGAAAACAATAATGTTTTGGATGCCTCGTGTCATTATATACTCTAATAATTTATGGAACTTTAAAAAAGAACTAGCAAGCGTTGTGCCAAGTATTATTGACAGAAGGAAAGAAAAGGAAAAAGAAATAAAACAGAGATGCTAAAATCAAATTGCACACAATTGTTACTATTATCTTTTGCCCAAGACAATATAGTATGTTGTTGTGGCAGGTTTAATCCTTGTGTTCCTTTTGTTGTAACCTCAACTTTATTCTGTTAAGAATTCATGACGAACTGTCAATCTGAAAGGCCAAAAATGCCATAAAGAATCTGTAAGGAAAAAATGACATCTTGCATAATTTCATTGAGAGTGGCAACATTTCTGTCCAGGGATGTTACCCTTGTTTTCCACAACATAAACTGGGAAAGGGAAGGCGATAGGCACCAGTTTTCTAGGAAACTTAGTTCGCCTTTGTGTTACTGGAGTTATTGGTCACAACGACATCCCATTATCTTGTCCTCCATATTAAATAGAAAAAAGAAGTGATCAAAAGGAAAAAGGCAAGTAGGTTATTCATGAGTTCATTGCCTCATATAGGGATCATGAACTTCGCTGTAGTCAACACTGATGATATGTATGATCTCTCTAGACACTTGTGTTACATCCCTTAGTAAAGACCCTGTTTGTAATGGACTAATTATTATGATCGGTTCTGTAAGATAACCCGCTCAGGCAAGTATTTCTCTGCCGTTGAAATTAGTAGAGGAGGATGCATGAGCTGAAAAATGCATAGCAGTTGAGACGATGACTCAAATAATGGAAATATACTATTTATTAAAGATGGTCTCTCTTCTACTTGGGTCTATTTTATAAAATTTTTACTTGAGTAGAATAGGTCATATTAACACAGTGCTGGTGGTGTATGCTGACGTTTCTGCCTAGAATCCTTGATGGAAGGACTTGGATTACCAAATGCAATATTAAAATGTTAGTTGATTATTTTCTAGGTGATGGGCTTAGTTTGTGAATTTTGGAAAAGTTAAATAGAGCGACATTGTTGGTGAGGATTCATTAAGTTGACCCCAACTTGTTTGAGATTGAGGCGTTGTTGTTTCAAAGAAGGGCTCTAAACATTTTTTTTTGCTTATTTATCTTTTATTTTATTGGTTAATAGGATCCATAAGCTCATCACCGATGAATTTTTCTACATATAACGAATTTGAGGTATCTGTAATTGGTAGAAATTAGCAATTATGCCGACAAGGGATCGGCCGATGTTGCTTTTAGGACTCCGCCGAATGCTTCTTACTACTTTATCTTTCGTTTACAGTGTCACATATAATGCACATTAATTTTTTCCTAAATGTGCTTTAGTTGTTCATTCTTTTTGGGCTGCACATGTCTTTTAGTTTCTTTTTTCTTTTATTTGTGAAAGGAACACTAACTGAGATGGTTAAAATGAAGTTTGGAAAACGCTAAGATCAACACATGGAAATGATCCAGACCCTAGGACATGTCTTGCGTTGAGGCTTATGCTAATTTTTTTTTTTTTTTTGGTGGGGGTGGGGGTGGGGGGTGGTATTATGTAATTTCTTGCTGAATTCAACGTCAGTTATATTCATACATTAGTATTCTTTTCTTTTACTTCATTTTTAGCATATTATAATATGTTTATGTTTCTTTCAATTTTGTTCAGATTCTTGAAATGGACACCTATAGGTACCATGGTCACTCTATGTCTGATCCAGGAAGCACTTACCGAACTCGTGATGAAATTAGTGGTGTTAGACAGGTCAATACATTCTGTAGACTATCTAATACATCTCAGCTCGCAAATGCTTCGCATAAAAGCTTAACAAGATTATCTTTAATTTTTCAGGAACGTGATCCTATTGAAAGAATCAGGAAACTCATATTAGCCCATGATATAGCCACAGAGAAGGAGCTGAAGGTATAGACGACTTTCTAAAGCTTGTACTTGGGGAAACCATGTTTTTTATGTCACCTCGATCTTCAGAGGACCTCTAACTGTTTTGTCGGTTTTTGTTCCTTCTCTCCAGGATATTGAGAAAGAAAAGAGAAAAATTGTAGATGAAGCCATTGCTAAAGCAAAGGTGAGGGTGGTGCTTTTATCTTCTCTTCTTTAGTGATTTTAAATATGATAGCTGTTTTTTTTTGTAATAAATAAAGATAGTAGCTGACTAGTAACTGCTTATACTGTTTTCTAGGAGAGTCCCATGCCTGACCCTTCTGAGCTCTTTACCAATGTATATGTGAAAGGGTTTGGAGTTGAGGTATGTAATTGTTCTAATCATCAGTTTTCCCTTCTAAATTATTTACTGGCAACTGTATCATCTAGAAATCAAGTGATGATTGCACAATTTTCATTGGAGCACATTATATGAGCACTTGGGAAAATCTGCAACTGATTTTACCCCCCAACCTCTAAATACTTACGAGGTAGCACATTATTTTATGAACAATATTATGATCATCCTTGAAATAAACTCCATTTAATATGGTCTGTGCCTACTATTCTACTAAGAGCACTTTGACAAGTGATATACACCTTTTTATTCATATAACCATAGTTGCTCTCGAGTACCCTGTTCCTTTTGTTGTGTCTTGTGCCTCTATTGTAACTGTTTTCACATGGAGATAGCAAAACTGGCAGTTTCACACGATCTTCACTTTTATAAGAGTGGCCTATGGAGTTAAGTTGATGGGTTTGTTGCTGTAATCTGACCATTGAATAGAGAGGTTGACCTAGGCTTGCCTGTATTACTAGTTCTAATGTTGTATTTTCTCATTCCTGTTTCGCATTTGTACATGATGTGTTATTCGCTTCTAGTACCCTGCTATCTTCTTGTTGCAATTGTTTGTTGCTTTAGTTTCACTGTTCCTTGAGCCGAGGATCTACCGGAAACAGCTTCTCTATCTTTGTAAGGTAGGAATAAGGTCTGCGTACACACTACCCTTTCTGGACCCCACTTGTGGGATTACACTGGGTTGTTGTTGTTGAATTCCCGGACCAAGGAAAACTTACTTCACAAGCTTTATGGAGACTAGCTCACGCAAAGGGATCAATTTTTGTGTCAATAGTGGTTATTGGCCTTACTTTCTATTTGAAAGTATACTAAGAAGGGATAACTCTTTGTAACTAGCATGCGGGGCTTGATAATTTTTTAATCACTGGTCCTTGCTGGTATTTTGCTGAGAGTATTTTGATAAGTGATTAATTCATTTATTCATATAGGTATCCATTAGTTTCCATGTGATAAAGTACCCTTTTGTCAATTTGTCATCGCGTTGTGCCTCTTTTATTATTGTATACAAAAGGAGCTACAGTGAACTGGGAGTTCAACACAATCTTCTCAATTATAAGTGTGGCCTATGGATTTAAGTTGAATTGGAGTGGTATAATATCGCTTCACACAGAAGAAAAGGTTCTCTAGGGTTTTTCTTGATGAAATTAAGTTGACGGGTTTGATGCTCTAATCTGACCATTGAACGTAGAGGGGACTTTTAAACCCTAAATTCCCCAAACCAAGGAACAATATAGGGCTTGATGCTCTAATCTGACCATTGAATGTAGCAGTTGGTACCTCTCCACTATGCTTTTTTTAGGTCAATCTAAGATGTTGGTTCAGTGTTCTGTAGCTCCTTAACCTTTGTGTTTGCAGTAGCATGTGTTGAACGAGCCCTTGAGTGATTTCTTCTGTGATTTTTGCTTTATTGTCTTAAATGAACTGGAAGTACTAATATGATAGCTTTAGAATATGAGCCTGGAAATTGAACTGTGGCAATGAGTGGTTAACTAATCTTCAGAGAGGTAGCGTGGTTCTTGTCAGTTCAGATTTTATGGGGAGTTGTTGATTACATTCTACTCCAATAACTTGAAACAGTATAACTATTCAAAATAGTGAATGGAAGAACAACTTACAAAGTGAATGTCTTGTTAAGGAGCTATTCTTTTCTGGGTGAATTACACTAGGTTTAGAATGTTTTGATGACATCAATAACATTTGTTCTTTTCAGGCCTGTGGAGCAGATAGGAAAGAAGTCAGAGCTACACTTCCATGAGGGCTGTGTTTGCATATTTTTTGATCACCTTCTCATATGCACAAGAGATAAAGCTATAACTACAGCAAATAATTGTGATAGTAAAATCATTGGGCTTCATCATGCATAGTAACTGAAATGGTTTATCTTAAATGTAGGAACTTGCTCTTCTTTGTTAATGTTTTCTTTCTCTAACTGTAAACATTTGGCTGGTGTATATTTTCTACACGTTCCATCTTAGATGGTAATAAATATGAGTATAGCGCCGTTGGATGGTGTTTTCAGCTTGAGCTTTTTTCTAGCTTGACTTGTTTTTACTCTTCGACATTCCAACCATCATTTTACGTCATTGTTCCTTAGATCATCTTATTTGAGTCGAGAGATATTAGCCTTATTGTGCAGTTGTCCTATCTTGGTAGTCGGTAGAGCTTCACATTGGCAGGGTATGGTACCATTGAACTACTACTGTATAATGGTTCTGAACAGGCAAATTGATAGGTAAGGAGATAAAGGAGGCAAGAGGAAAAGAGTTCTATAATTCTCTCAATATCGACAATGATGAGTTGATATGTCTCTTCCGTTTACATACAAGGATGCTTTACTTTGCCGACTCTATTTAGTGGTTTATATTAAAAGCAGCAGGTGCAGGTATGCTTGTTTGGGATGGTGTATGCATTTTTCCTAAACTTCGTCAAGCCTATTTGCCTATTTATTTCAAACTAGAGTTCATAATTTCAAGATTGTGCTTTTAGTACAGATTCGGAAACAGCCTCTCTACCCCCGATAGGGGTAAGGTCTGCATACACACTACCCTTCTCAGACCCCACACCTGGGATTATACTGGGTTGTTGTTGTGCTTTTAGTACAGAGTGTGGTGAGACGTCAAGTCTGTACTGCTTTCGCCAAACTTAGGATTCATCGGATTCACCAGCTTATAGGCTGATGCGCAGGCTCAAAGGGACTGAACTTGACGCAGAGCTTTTTGGTTGATAAAAGGATTGAGCAACATGCAATGGCTCTAGCTCGTTTGCATACTCATTGTCTTCTACTGGAGTTGTATATACATCTGATTTTTTTAAAAAAGGCATTCTATATTAAGCTAATCCATTATTACGAAGAAATAGTAGATGCTATGTTGTTTTCTAAAAATCCTCGTGAATTCATAATGAACCAATTAATTTAGTTTCTTAAACTAGAAATATTCATTTCAAACCAGGGCCGTTAAAACACCGTCAGATTACAACTTTATCACTCAAATACGATACGGGGCAGGTTTCAAAAGTACGAATATGGGATTAGCTGACAAACAAATTAGCTGAATGCTAGGGACTGGACTATGGATAGAGAGTATCGAGAGCTCTTTTCCCAACTCACTTCCTCTCACTTTTTCTTTAACTATTTCAGTATTTATTCTCCTCGTGGCAGTATATTAAAATGCTGGTAACAGAATGCAGCCAAACAACACCGTCTGAACTCTGACAGGTATGACATCCACCAACAAATAACTATACTATTTCCTTCAATTTAAAACATCATTGCATCAGCATTTTTGATCATTTTATTAAAAACCTGTACTTGCTTTTGACAATGGATATTGGGATATAGGAGGAGTGTTTTTTCACAGCTGTGTTTAGGGTTGTGCATAATTGGTAAATATCAAATTACCGTACCGAAATCGAAAATTTTGGTATTTGGTTTAAGGTTTTAAAAAATTGGTATTAGGTATGGTATTTGGTATTTTAACATAAAATACCGATATCGTAGCGAAATATATATTATATTAAACAAAACACATTATCAATTACTCTCTCTGTTCCAGTTTATGTAAACCTATTTTCTTTTTTATCCGTTCCAAAAAGAGTGACCCCTTTCTAAATTTGAAAACAATTTAGCTTAAACTTACTATTCTCCCCTTAATGAGAAACTTTTATAACCATACAAATACTCGGGCCCTTTTTAACTTGTTTAGGACCACAAATTCTAAAAGTCTTCATTTTTTCTTAAACTTCATGCCCAGTCAAACAGGTTCACATAAATTGGAACGGAGGGAGTATAACAAAATATAAAAAATCTAAAATTTTACTTTCCTCTATTTTCTGAGTTCATCAATTAACTTTATACAGGTAACAAGGCATTTCTACTGATCAAATATTCTTTTATGTACAATTTTCTCTATTTGGGTCGATATTTGCTAGTTTTGGACAAAAATTTTGTCGACAAACATTTTGAGTTTTGTATTTTTGAGTACTTTAATTAAGAAGTCTGTAGCTCTATGCACTAGTTAATATTCAAACCGAATAAACCGAATTTACCGAATCGAATAAACCGAAACCGAAACCGAAAGGAGAAAAACCGAACCATACCGAATTTAATTAGGTACAGTATTGGTATAGGATTTTAAGAAACCAAATATCAAAAATACAGAACAGAAATATCTAAATACCGTACCGTACCGACCGATGAATACACCTAGCTTTGTTTTTTAGAGTTTTGAAAGGCCAATGTCCCATTTACATTTGTTCAGAGAATCCAATGCACTGCCACCTTCCTCACTCACTATACTACAACTGACCAAGTATTATACTAATGCAATCTATTCAATCACAACTACTCCTCTCCAAACCCCCAACTCATCTCACCGGCCAATTCTTTTCTTTTTTTGTTTGTCTATAGATATCGGAGTTATATATAGTTTATAAAGGCTTATGATCATCAACTGAGTTAGGATTTTAAGTTTATAAGTTTGAAATTTTTAAAAAGGTAGCTTATTGGATTTGAAAGAATTATCTATACATATCAAGTTGTTTTTTTAACATAAATACATAATTTGAGCTAAAGTTACTACTACTAAACCTATAATCGGAATATTGGTAGCTCCCCTTGGTTATGACCACCTTACGCATTACCTTAAATTTTTGAGGGTGAACTTATTTGTAAATTCAGTGGAAATATTTAATAAATTCAAACTCACAATCTTGACTGTGTATTCAAGTTCATATCATCGTGTGTACTTCAAATCATATAACGCGAAGGGAAAGAAGAATGTACCACAATAGCTATATTACGTTACATGTATGAGTTTAAATTGACAATAGAAGAAATCCTTGTGGGTGTTTTAAATTTACATTACGTCACATGTACCACAATAGTCTATAAAGACGTTGTACATTTATTCACTGTTATGAATTGGATGTCATATATTCCTTCACAACAAAAAAGTACGTAGTATTAAAATTTCAAGTTTATTGAGGCTGTGTTACCAGAAAAAACTCAAACTTTCTAAAACAAATGTATTATGTTTATGTCACTACTTATTTGTGGAGATATTTTAAATTATTTTATCCCAACTATTTTAAAAATTGTTTTTTCTTAGTTAGAATATCTCAAGCTAGTCTCTGACTTATACTCCATATATTACTTGGCTAAACCCTTGCCGGTTGCCACTGAACTTTAGCTTTGCTATCAGGACCATATATCAATTATGTATATGTAATTCATTTTTTTGTACTGAAGTATTATTTTACCACAATCCTAAAGTCTACATTTCGAGTTAATTCATTTTATTATTTGAAATGCGTTTTCCTCACTCGTTTACGTAACATACGTTATGGGGGGAAAAGTAAGGTATTGGAAGTGATTCTTAATTAATTACACTTTCAGATGATATTTCACATTCTTTAGCTAGATTAACAAAGGCAATAATTAGCTAGTTTATGGATGCATGCATTTACAATCAATATTCAAATAAACCATTAGGAATTAGCATAGTAAGAAAAGAAAAGGTCGAGTTATGCAATAACTGGTATGACCGAGAAAAGTCAGGTGTCATGCGGAAGCTAGTAACGCAAATCTTGAACAACGATAAATCATGCAACAAAGAGAAATATACCAAAAGAGACATAAACATTTAACGTGGTTTGGTCAACTGACCTACATCCACGGCGGAGATGAGCAATCCACTATATAAAAGAGAGACAAAATATCGAGAGAGCAACCTCATGAAGAGGCAAACACAAGTGACACACTAACACTTGTCCCGTAAAGTTCTCCCCCGAAACACGACTCTCAAACCCCATATGGCTACATTTTGGATGCTACTGAATGAGAAGGAAGGATCCTTTATTTATATAAGCCCAGACATTTTCCTACAAGAAAAGGGACTAGCCAAATATGGAAGAATTATATTTTCCTTCTAGCAAAAAAAACCCCAATTATGCTAGATATGTTGTCCTTTCCTTCATGAAATAGGAAAATCAATTATGGTAGGAAAACAGTGGTATCAGAGCCTTGGTTATTTATCCGGGTTGTTACGGAATGGAGGCGAATATGAGCAAGATGGTATGTTTAAATGGGAGAAATTATAATGTTTGGAGAAGCAAGATGAAAGATTTGTTGTTCGTGAAGAAGATGTATCTATCCGTTTTTGCAGCTCATAAACCCGAGAGTATATCTGATGAAGATTGGGATTTCGAGCACCAACAAGTATGTGGATATATACGACAATAGGTTGAAGATAATGTTCGCAACCATATTGTGAACGAGACACATGCGAGATCATTATGGGAAAAGCTAGAGACTTTTATGCTTCAAAAACTGGGAACAACAAGTTGTTCCTGCTAAAGCAATTGATGACCTTTAAATACAAAGAAGGCAGCCCTATCCTTGATCACATAAATGATTTTCACGGCGTCCTTGATCAGCTGTTTGGAATGAGAGTTAATTTTGATGATGAGATATAAGGACTTTGGCTTCTTAATACTCTGCCTGACTCTTGGGAAACTCTTCGTGTTTCTTTGACAAATTCAGCTCCTGGAGGTAAGGTGACCATGGAATATGCCAAGTGTGGTGTGTTGAATGAGGAAGTAAGAAGAAAATCTCAAGGTTCGTCCTCGCAAGCAGATATCTTGGTTACACAAGACCGGGGGAGAGATAGAACAAGAGGCTCAAGGAACAGAGGTAAAAGTAGAAGTAAGTCAAGGTCCAAATACTATAATATTACATGCAACCACTGTGGCAAGAAAGGACACATCAAAAGGTTTTGCAGCAATTTGAATCAAGACAATAGAGAAGGAAAGAAAGCTGAAAATAACGAGAAAAATGTTGCTGCTATTGTTCGAGATGACCTTCTTTTTGCTTATGATGAAAACGTCATCAATTTGGTATCCCATGAGACGAGCTGGATAGTAGATTCTTGAGCTACCTCACATGTCACACCAAGAAAAGACTTTTTCTCATCTTATACTCCTGTTGATTCTGGAGTGTTAAAGATGGGCAATGCCAGTGAAGTTAAGGTGTTTGGTGTTGGCACAGTTTGTTTGAAAACTAATAATGGTTCAATGTTAGTTCTTCAAGATGTCAAGCATGCTCCAGACTTTCCTTTCAATTTGATCTCCGCAGGAAGATTAGACGATGAAGGTTACCATAATGCCCTCTTTGATGGCCACTGGAAGGTGAGCTCGTTAGTAGTGGCTCAAGGAGTCAAGTATAGTCATTTATATGTGACACATGGCTCTATTCTTAATGAATCCATAAATTTGGTGGAAAGTGACACTTTATCAGAATTGTGGCACAGAATATTGAGTCATATGAGCGAGAGGGGGATTAAGTGTTTGGCTAAGAAAAGTTTGCTTTCTGGAGTGAAACAAGCAAAGCTGAAAAGGTGTATCTATTTTTTTAGCTATCCTCCCTCAAGAAAGTCCGATTTATTAGAGCTAGTACACTCTGATTTGTATAGTTCTTTTAAAGTAAAGTCAAAAGGTGGTGCACTTTACTTTGTGACCTTCATTGATGATCATTCTCGTAAGATCTGGGTGTATCCTTTGAAATCTAAAGATCAAGCACTTGGCGTGTTTAAGGAATTTCAGGCCTTAGCTGAGAGACAGACGGGGAAGAAACTAAAATCTATTCGCATTGACAATGGTGGTGAATATTTTGGTCCTTTTGATAACTTTTGCAAGGAACAAGGAATTCGTCATCAGAAAACTCCACCCAAGACACCTCAATTGAATGGTTTGGGAGAGAGGATGAAAAGAACTCTAGTTGAGAGAGTTAGATGCTTGCTTTCAGAAGATAAACTTCCAAATACATTTTGGGCAGAAGCACTTAACAATGTTGCCTATATTATCAATTTGTCTCCTGCTGTTGCTTTGGATGGTGATGTCCCAGACATAGTTTTGTTTGCCAAAGATGTTTCTTATGATCACCTGAGAGTTTTTGGGTGTAAAGCTTGTGTGCATGTTCCTAAAGATGAGAGATCGAAACTGGATGTCAAAACTAAGCAGTGCATCTTTATCGGTTATGGTCAAGATGAATTCGGGTATCGTTTTTACGATTTAGTTGACAATAAACTTATTAGAAGTCGTGATGCAATATTCTTTGAAGACCAGACTATTGAAGATATTGACAAAGCTGAGAAGATAGATTCTCAAAGTAATGAGAGCTTAGTTGATAGTGATCTAGTTTCTATTGCTAAGGTACCTATTGCACATGAAGGAACCCAAGACAATGATATAGATAGTGATCAAGATCAAAATGATCATCATGGTGTAGATATTATGGATGCTCCAGTTGATGAAGTTGTGATTGTTCAACAACCAATTCCTGCTCGGGTAACTACTTCGAATGCTCCTGAAACCTCTCTTAGAAGATCTACAAGGGAGAAGCAAAAATCCATGTGCTATCCTCCTGATGAGTATGTACTTTTGACTGACATGGGAGAACCTGAGAGCTATGATGAAGCCATGCAAGATACTCACAAAGATCAGTGGATAGAAGCCGTGGAAGATGAGATGAAGTCACTTCATGAGAATGGCACATATGAGTTAGTGAAATCGGCGAAAGGTAAGAGAGCTTTATCTAACGAATGGATATTCAGAATAAAGCAAGATAACCATACCTCTGGGCCTAGGTACAAGGAGAGGTTAGTTGTTAAAGGTTTTGGCCAGAAGAGGGGAGTTGACTTTGATAAAATTTTCTCCTCTCTTGTGAAGTTGTCTTCTATTCGTGTGGTTCTAGGCTTAGCCGCAAGTCTAGATTTAGAAGTTGAGTAGATGGATGTCAAGACTGCTTTTCTTCATGGTGATTTAAATAAGGAGATTTATATGGAGCAGCCTGAGGACTTCGTAGTTAAGCTTGCAGATAAGCATGTGTTTTGCAGAAAATTGGCAGGCATGAAGCCTGCCAATAGTTCCTCCACTTGAAGACACATTTGGCCCCTTGGCTGGAGGGGGAGTTTGCTGGGCACATGCCCATGTTGTCCACCCAAAGGCCCAATGGCCTAATCCTATTCTCTTTTGATTTTCATTCCTATTCGGAATTGGATTTGGTGTTTATTCCTATTTTGAGTGAGTTTTGGCTTTAAGAGAAAGCACCACTCATGATTTATCAATAGGAAAACCTTGGAGAATTATTCTATGCTCATTGGTACAAGTCTTTGAAAGACTTAAGCACATAAGAGTGGTTTTTGAGAGAGCTTTCATCAAGAGAGAACAGAGAAGAAAAATATTTGTTTTTGCTGCAGATTTTTATTCCGACCAGCCAACTTCAAATCACGTTTTCTGATTCGTTAACCGTTGGATCGGGCTGAAATTTTGACTGAGTGTTCGTAACATCTTGATCTTTGATTTGAACGGTGAGATCGGATTTGGAGGCCCGTAGCATCTGATTTCGAGCCTCGAACAGCAGCTTCATTTTTGTGAATTTTCCTCTTTCTTCAATTGATTAGTTGTTGCTCTTGTTGCTATCGTTGCTCCGTGTTTGGCACTTGTTGTGTAGTCAATTTGGAGAATTTTTGTAACCCTCTTATTGTTATTGTGGAGTTTTTTGGATCTTTGTGATCCCGTGATTTTTACCTTCGATTTGAAGGATTTTCCACGTTAAAATTTAGTGTTCTTTATCTTCTTTATTTTTGGATTTGCCTCTTTCTTGACATAACATAACAATGGGGATATAACAAGCAAGCAACAAAATTTACAAGAAGTTGGCAATTTAATTAATAGAAAGAAATGGTAAAGTCTCTGTTCTATTTGGTTGTAATCCTGTACATACCAAAGTTGTCACAGAGGAAAAAACACTATTAAAAAAAAGAAACAGAAAAAGAAAAAAAGGAAAAGACACGAGTGTCCTTTTTCTTTCTTTCTGTTTTTTTAGAGAAACATATGCTTATCGTTATCGTTTCAATAAGGTTTCAATTTTTTCGATTTCGAAATTAACAAATAATCGATTCGATTTATCGATAAACCGATTCGAATGCACGCCCCTATAACAACCGCAGAGACTTGCCAAATTTCGGAAGAGTGAAGTTAACTTTCATGTGCACCATGTTGTTTACTATGATTAGTTTATTGTTCGTCAAACGATGTCTTGAACATAACAAATCTTGTAAAAAGCAGTGGTTATTATATCTAATAACAAGTTGGTACCCAGAATCTGAAGCAACATATTAAAAAATTATATAACTTCACTGTAATTCCAACTATTGTTTAATATACATAATCGTGCAGTGAAATTTTGTGCCTGTTGAAGACAATATAATATTCTTTCACTACAGCTTTTGTTGACCTAAGGGCCTGATGTTTTAATTTTTTCAATATAGAAAGGAAAAGAAAAAGCTAAAAAGAAAAATATAAAGACAGAGGGAGTCAATTAGATTTAGCGGTTGGCATGTCTCTTTAAATGGAAAAATAAATAAAAAGGATCCACCTAACAAAACATCTCGACAACATCAGGTGTGCCTAATGTGTCATGGGGGTTTGAATAATTACCCAATATATGTTAATGTGTTACATATACAATTTTGGTCCAACTCATAATTAACACTCATTTAGTTATGTTATTTTAATTTTAACTTTTAACATATCATTTTATTATTAATGATATAATTTTATTATTTTACAAATATCATGACATATTTAAGACACAAATTCCTAAAGTCTGAACTTTTTTTTTTGTTGACTATGTACACTCAATCAATCGGGTTCAGATAAAATAAATTTAAGGTCGTAGTAATTGTTAATATACTTAGTTAGCGTTTGGACATAGAATTGGTTGAAACTTAAAAAGACAAGTTTTGAAGATAAGAAGAAAAATGATTTTTGAAAGTTGAAATTGTGTTTGGACATGCAATTCACTGAAAAAGAATTTAAAAGTTTTGTAAGTAGAAAATTTTAAAAAATTCAAAACTACGCTAGAGCTGTTTTTTTTTTTTGGGATTTGAAGATTTTGTTTTCAAAATCGGTAAAAAATGGTTAAAATCTATAACAAATAAATATTTGAAAATAAAATTTGAAAAAGAACTTTCAAATTTTATGGCCAAACGGGAACTTAGATATTGTCACCAAAACACTACCATCCAAATGCCCATCTCCTACATCATACATACTCCCTCCGATCACTTTTAGTTGTTCACTTTGGACTTTTCATACCCCTTAAGAAATAATAAATAAAATATATATTTTATAATTTTACCCATAATTATGATAGCATTTTCAAAAGTATTAGGAAATTATTCGGAGAATGAGTAGTTAAAGATAAGGGCAAAACATGAAAAAAAATTTGCCTTTCTCTTGATTTAGTATAATGAATAACTAAAAGTGAAAATATATTTTTAGTATAATGGATAAATAAAAGTGAACGTACGAAGTAATATTTTAAAGATGGTACCACCAAATTTAACGTAAAATAAAAAGAAGAAAAACTTTATACCAAAAATCGTATGAGGCGTCACATCAATCACAACTCACTTATATTCCCATTCTCCCCAGCTGTCACCTAGTTGGCCTCTTCAAAGTTAGGCATATTCCTTTTCCATAAAATATTTTCAGCTCAATAAATATATAAAATATATTCGTGCTTTAATTCTTAAATTATTATGGTTAAATTATTCAATTTTGTTGTAGACATCAAATGTAAATAATTATTTACCTAAAAGGCTAAAACCCTGTGCTCCAGGATTTCAAGCTTTGCATTAATATTGTATAATTTCCTTGTACAATCAGATTAAGTTGATTTATAACTACACATTTTTTAGTGTAAGTTTGATATGATAATTTAAAAATAAAATAACTACATTTTACATTATCTTAAGGTATACCGAAAATGTAAGATCACACTATTCAAATATTCAATATTTCAAAAACAAAAAAAAAAAAAAAATTGATTCCCAATAATGAGCCTTGGTTGTGCGAACAAAATCGCACATTAGTAGCTGAATTGGAAAGCTACATATAATATGTAGATGAGGAATCTTTATAGTGTGAAGTTTTTTTAAAAAAAATCATACGAACTTGATTAACCCAAAACGATGAGCTGATTTAGTCCAACAGTGAGGAATAGAGTAATTCATGAATAGATATTACAATGTCAAAAAACAATAAATTACCTTAGACATACATGAAGATGAATAATATTTCAAGCTAAAAATTTTCACACTATTAATTTTATTAATAACTTCTTTATTATTTTTCATTCATGACGATGAGAGATGTTGACTATTAAGGAGTTGCCTCCTATAACTTCCGTTTATGATTGTTGGAATTTGAGTCACTAGAAAAAAGTGAAAAATATTGATTCTTAATTCAATAAAGTATTTACCATCATTTATCAAAATATCAAATGTTTAGGTCAAATGATGCTCTGAACGATTAATCTGATTACGAAATCAATTAATCATCTTAGAAATGTTTGGTGTGAGCAACATTCTTTTTATTTTCTCTTCACTTGTCTTATCTGATGTAAAACAACTTTTGAAATCGAAAATATTCTGTTAAATTTCCTTGTCAATTTTGAATTGTTCAAGGATACATATTAGTCGTTCGCCTGATCAAATTTAAATCCTTCAAATATAAGCTTTAATTTTATTAAAAACTTAGTATATTATGACGCGTTTAAGGTATAAGATTGCGTTTCTCTTTTCTTTCTGCAAAATAATTACAATGACGACGAAAATCATAAATTTAAATTTTAAACCAAGACGTGATGTCCACGTAATGATATATGGCATCCAAAATTCAATTAGGTAAAGTCAAGGATCTTTAACTCGAAATGCACAAAGAAGGAAACGTAAAAGTAACTTAGGCAAACGATGCTTAATTAACTTTTTACATTTATAAAGAATATTCTCATATTTACTCGTAGATTTAAACATTTGAAACTAGAATTATGTTTATGTAAACTGTGCTAATGTTTATCATGATTAGTCTTGTTATAAATAGTTATAATTAATTATATTAAATAATTAAATCAATAAACAAATTGAAAACATGGCAATAAATAAAAAAAATATATGCAAAATTGACTAGTTAAGTTAAAAGCTTACAAGTACGATTATATAAGCAAACATATCAAGTTACATTAAGAATTTTGAAACTCTAATAAAGGGCCATTTAAAGCAAAATAAAGTAGTGGTATACTTCCTCCGGTCCACAATAAGTGACCAATTTGCTTTTGGCACGCCCATTAAGAAAATACTAAATTCTATACGAAAATACCTAGTATGACTAAACTAGCCTTAATTAAATATTTAATGTGAGGAGTAAGAAAACTTTTTAGGGATATGTATATATATATAAGGTTAATTTTGTAAAACAAATTAAATGTTTTCTTGATTATATAAATGGACACTAATTTTGGACTAAAATAAAAAAAGTAAATTAGTCACTTATTGTGGAACTATAAAAGAAAGCTAGAGAAAAAATATTAGGCCTGGGACTCTACTTTTGAGTAATACTAGTATAATTTGTTGCAAATACATAATTTTCGCATAATTAGGATGTGAACCAAATAATTAAATATAAATTCAATTACATTAAACCTGCACGTGAAATAATCTTTCCAAACAGAGCATTTTCATCCCCCCAGCTTATCTAATTTGGAGGTAAATAATAGATATGCCAAAAAGATAAATATGTGACATTAGGTAGAAGAGATATATAAAAAAAGTTAAAATAGTAATTGCAAAAATTACACTAGAGCTAACTACTAACTATACCCAACCGAAAATTATGTCTTTTCTCATAACAAACTTCCACGTATAATATTTCACTAAACAACTCCAATAATTAAATTCCAAAACTTACCAACTACGAAAACCCTTTAACTTTTTTTTGTTTTTCGTAATTACTAAATTAATCTCCACGTATTACGTAATTCCCCATTATAATCACCTTTGGATTATACACTCATTCAACTGAGTCACACGCGCACCCTAAACCGCGCGTGTAAACAGTAGCATTGAGCTTGCAGTGTTTTTATATAAAATCAAGCTAACCCCATGCCTTCTAGGAATTGTAGATAGTGACAGCGAAAAAGATCAATAAAAAATCCCATATTTTTCTCTCTCTATTTATGGTAATAAAATTAAAAGTGATTTTTTGAGTAATAATCACTGAATACAGTCTTTTTGTTCGAATTTACCATTGTTGAACGAATCTGGATGTTCAATATGTATATATATGGTAATTTATTGACCATTCTTTGGCCTTTCCTTTTCCAGAACTCTCCCTTTCCTTCTATTCTTTCCTTCACCATAATGCTGTATCAATAATGTCACTTTAATATACAGGGAGAGAAAATATTTGAGAACATTAAAACCATATTTTCTCAACAAAGAACAAAGCCCAGAAACCCAGATGAAAATGGGTCGTTTTGGGTTTTTCGATATTACAGTGGTTTGTTTTCTGTTAGCTCTATCGTTTTCGGGGTGTTATGGGATTCGTAGTTTTCCTGAGGAGAGACGATTTGCGGAGGCGCCGGAGTACAGGAACGGCGTCGGATGTCCGGTAACGGCGCAGGGCAAAACGTTATCGTCTTGTGATCCTTCATTGGTCCACGTGGCGATGACGTTGGATTCCGAGTACCTCCGTGGATCCATGGCGGCGGTTCACTCAGTCCTCCGCCACGCGTCTTGCCCCGAACACGTCTTCTTCCACTTCATCGCCGCTGAGTTCGACGCGACGAGCCCGCGCGTGTTGACTCAGCTGGTCCGATCCATTTTCCCTTCGCTCAACTTCAAAGTCTACATTTTCAGAGAAGACACAGTTCTAAATCTCATCTCATCTTCGATCCGACAAGCTCTCGAAAACCCGTTAAACTACGCCCGGAACTATCTGGGCGATATGCTCGACCCGTGTGTAACACGTGTCATTTACTTAGACTCCGACGTAGTACTCGTCGACGATATTCAGAAGCTGTGGAAGGTGAACCTTACCGGGTCCCGAATCATCGGAGCACCGGAATACTGCCACGCGAATTTCACGATATACTTCACCGATACATTCTGGTCCGACCCGGTATTACCCCAGGTATTCGGGTCAAGAAACCCGTGTTACTTCAACACTGGCGTAATGGTAATGGACTTGAAGAAATGGAGAGAAGGAAATTACAGGCAAAAAATAGAGAGGTGGATGGAGTTACAGAGACAGAAGAGGATTTACGAATTGGGCTCATTACCGCCGTTTTTGCTGGTATTTGGTGGGCTCGTCGAGCCCATTAATCACCGGTGGAATCAACATGGGCTCGGCGGTGATAATGTGATGGGCTCGTGTAGGTCATTACATCCAGGCCCAGTAAGTTTGTTACATTGGAGTGGAAAAGGAAAACCATGGGTTAGACTTGATGAGAAAAGACCATGTCCGTTGGATTATCTTTGGGAGCCTTATGATTTGTACAAGCACAGGAGCAAAGTGAGAGTTAATCATCATCTTAATTTGGGTTTTTCTACTAGTACTAATCCTTTTGGTTACTCTAATTATTTCATTTGATTGATCATTCTTTTACACTTTTTTTTTTGTTGACAAGGTGATTTAAGTGATTCTTTGATAGCCTTGTACAGATTGATTAGATGGAAAAAAAAAAGGAGAGAATATTCATGGGCATAGTTGAAAATTTTAATGGGGATTTAATGTGTTTTATTTAGGGGTTAAAGTTGATTACATTAATTTTTTTGTTGGTTCCACGGACTTGTAACAATTTTGGTGAATTGATTCGATTTGTATGTTGGGATATACTAAAAAAGAGGAATAACTCGTTTCTTGTTTCTTCCTCTTGGTATTTCTAATTTCGCGCATTTTAAGACTCCAAATAATTACACAAGTTGGTTAATAATGTTGCTACACAGCTACAGTTATTTTCGTGTGTATGCGGAGGTTATTTCCGATAGACAAATATGAAATAATTACCATTTCAACTTTTATTTCGGGATTAATATCCTAATCCCGTTAACCAAACATTCCTTCAGAGACGAGTTATAGTCCGTTTGGCCAAGCTTCTAAAATAAGCTTATTTTGAGAAGTGTTTTTCTCAGAAGTACTTTTAAAAAAATTACTTTTGGAGAGAAATAGTTTGTGTTTGGCTAATTAATTAGAAAAGCACTTTTGAGCAGTAATTAGTGTTTGGCCAAGCTTTTAAGAACTGCTTCTAAGTGTATTTTTCTCAAAAGTGCTTTTGAAGAGAAGCTACTTTTTTTCTGCTTCTCCAAAACTGCTTCTGCTTCTCCTCAAAAGCACTTTTTTTCCTTCCAAAAGCTTGGCCAAACACCTCAAAGTTTGGCCAAAAGTGCTTTTGGCCAAAAAAAAAAAAACTTGGCCAAACAGGCTATTAGTAACCTTTGTGTTTCCCATTTTCAGCCATTTAGTATAACCTACGCATAATCTTTGTGTCCATTTCAGCCAACTAGTATAATATAAGCATACTTATGTGTTACTTTCAACGTAATTTTTATGGTACTTTTAATAGCATCGCCCGAAGTAAGTTTACATGTATATTGACTAATTTATCGAATGTCTTACTTTCCACCGACATAAATGTTGGGTGTGCGAACAAAGTCCCACATTGGTAGTTGAAAAGATTGGGAGTCTACATATAAGGTGTAGAGATCTCTTAATGGTGTGAGGCCTTTTGGGGAAAACCGTGCGGGCTTGGCCCAAAGCGGACAATATCACACCATGTTAAGAGTATCATTGGGCCGTTTTAGCCTAACAAATAACAGATAATCATATCTACCACACTACCACTTAGAAAAATAAAAAAAAATCATTTAAAGATAACTCTGTCTACTAACGCTTAAATATTTTTTTGTCCTTATTGCGAATTTTAACCCTAGTCTTTCATGCTTCATCCCAACTTCCTAACACGTTTTTATGTTTCTAAAATATAGGCATCTTAGTAACGGAAGCTTAGTTAGCTTTCGTTCTCTTTATTAGGTAATGTTAATAATTGTGTTAGTTGTTTATCTTTCTTTCTTTTTCTTCTTTTGTTAGTTAAAAGATTAATGTGACTAGGAACTTTATTTGAAGAATGATTGGGGTAGTTTGACAATGATTTAAAGTAAAGATAACATAAAACGGCGAAAAAAAAAGATGAAGTGTTAAAAAAGGGAATGTCCAACTCATAAGGGGAAGCTTTAAGCTTTAGTTGTTACTTAGCATCAAAGTTGTTTTCAAAAATCAATTTTTCTATTTGGAGGTTCCTTTGTAAGAAGGATATGCTTAAAATATATACTTGACTTGTCCAACTTGTTTTTGTAAAATTTGTGTGTGTATGATTTGTGGGGCTCTAAAATTTTAATGTGAATATCAAAGTGAAGCACATGGATAATAATAGCTGGAAGTTTTCTTGGCCTTTGATAACCATTGACTTCAACTATTGATGTATTAATATTTGTTTTGGTTTCTATTGTGGCCACAAAAACTCAAAAGAAATCGTGCCAAATATGATCTCTTTGTTGTGAACTTTAGCCACTATTTGCACATGTAGACTGACCATTCATAGTTTGGTTGATTTACTAAACATTTCCTTGCCCTATAAGTATCTAATCTTTTTTTTTTTTGATGTGTATGTACGTGGGTGTAAATGGATATTCGAAAACCGACTAAACCGATCGAATCGTACCGTACTGAACCGATATTTAGGTTAAGAAATCATAGGTTTTTATATAAATCTATAACCGCACCGATAATTAGGGTAGGTTTTTTATTTTATAAAAATTAACCGAAAAAATACCCGTATCGAATAAATTTTACATGTGGAAAATTTGTTTATCTAGTAAGTTGAAAAATAATAATGCATTAAATTTTTCTTTGGCCTTGGAATTATGAAAATTATTACAGGCCAGCAAGTAATTAAACTCAAAATACTAATTCCTAAAACCTATTATGCTACTTCTACTTAAACTAAGTTTTTTCAAGTATCTTTATTAGCAAGACACAAAATATTCTAGCGATTATGAGTAGCAAACTACAATGTATTGAATATGTATCCTTTCATATAATTTAGATTTATCTTTTTGAATATTTAATCTTCTATAGACTTTATTCTTGAGTCACAGCTTAATTGGTTAATATCTTTTCACTCGTGTGATTTATATTTTCTTTGCCTTTGCTTGGTATCTTTTATATTATTGTAAAATAGTTGATGGATCTATACTCTAGCCATCTTTTATTTTTTTTAATTAATCCATCACTCCTTTAAACAGTAAAGATGTCTAGAGAGTTTGCTTAGTCCTATAAAAGAACGTATGTTATTGCATTATACTTCTACTGGTGAATTTTACATGATATTTTTAAGAATACCGAAAATTAACCTAACCGTACCGATACCGAAGAGAAACCATCATGATTGGGACGGTTTCGTAAAGTCTAATTTTGGTTATACATAATAGAATAACCGAAATATTGCTATGGTACAAATTTTATAAAATAACCGGCTAAACCGAACCATTGACACCCTAGTGCCATGCTTCATTAATTTATGATAAATACTATGTGTGAATAAATCTTTTTCTTTTGATTTGGACCAATTTTTCTACTTTGGGTACGAAGAACTCATTGTCATTGTGAGAGTTAATTAGACGAAACGTTTCAAACCTGGAGGCTGGAGCTGACATTTAAATTGAAAATTAATATCGGATTGCAGCTATCCAAAAAATGTAAAATAAAATGGAAGAGCACAACTATCTCAACTCTTTACTTCACATCACTACTCCAACAAATATTTATACCATTATCAATCTTTAATACTAATATTTTAACAAAATACTATCCAATTTGCTAACAATGCTATCAACCGTTATTTTCAGAAGATATATTTTCATTCACTAGCCAAAACAGCGAAAAATATTTATATATAAAAATTTTTTTTTTTTAAGAAAATCACTTATTTCAAATTTACAATTTCAACCTCTCTTGGATAATAGATAAGTAAATTCTTAATACCTATTAGTAGTGTGTATGATTTAACAGTCCATTATCTTAGCAACAAGATTTGTAATTTGAAAACATAGATTTACGAGAGCCATGTTCATGTGGTTGTGAAAGCATTGATACCATCATGTGGCAGCTTAGAGACTTTGGTAATTGCGTTCTTTATTTATTTGCCTTTTTATATATTGTTACAATTGTCAATAAATAGAATAATATGCATTTAAAATTCCTCGTTTGGCGTCTCCTCACATGCTTTTGTATAATTTCAACAAAAACAAAATTAGAAGAAGGAATAAATTATTGGCCATATATTTGCAGGTATCAGATTCGAGATATTATAATTGGCATTTATCATGCAATTTGCACTTTGAAAATTATACTCTGTCATTGTTGGAATATGAAGTGGAGGTGACCATTATAGTGTGGATTTGTCTCAAAGGAAGGAAATAAAATTTAGTCGTCTGGCTTTGTTCTGTTTTAATGTTCTGTTTATGGATGATATTCTTCAATGAAATATATCATAATATAATATATGCTAATAATCCGATCAATGTATCATAAGTTTTTTTGTCTCGAATGTTCTTTTCTTTTCCCGTCCGATGCATATAGCATTCCGCATTTACGTAAGATCCAGCAAAGGATCGCACCTCAAGGGGTATAATGTAGACAGCCTACCCTAATGCGAGCATTAGTGGCTGTTTCCACGGCTCAAACCCTTGACCTATAAATCACCCGGAGATAATTTTACCATTGCTCCGAAACTCTCCTTCTATTTGTCTCGAATATATTCAAACAAACAAAATATTCTCTTCATATGCTTAAGTTTTGATCGACATTTGATACTTCTTTTAGTGGGAGAGACTCCCTCCATCAAAGTTTACTAGTCCGCTATACAAAAAATAAATGTCCACTTTTATTTGTCCAGTTTGGAATATCAATTACTATATAAGGTGTGTTTGGTATAACGGAAAATGTTTTTTAAGAAAATATTTTCTTGGAAAACAAGTAGTAATCTTATTCATTTTCCGGTGTTTGGTACGCAAATTAAGGAAAATGACTTCTCAAGAGTATTCATAAATAATTTAAATGTAATAAACATGAAGCCATAAAGTTTCAAACTAACAATCTTCCGAACCCACATTTTTCATAAACTTTCAAACCGCTAAACTTTCGAAATGGCGAAATTTTTAACCCGTAAACTTTATAATTTCTAAACCCGTAAACTTCCAAACACATAAACCTCCGAACTCATAACTTTGGTACTTGTAAAATTTTGAACCTTTACACCGATAAAAAAAAACTAAAACTGAAAAATATATTTCAAAAATATTTTTTTCGGGGGGGGGGGGGGGTGGGGTAGGGGGCGAGGAAAATGAAAAAAGCAAAAAGTTTGAAATTACAAAAAAAAAGTAAAAAATACTTTTTTTTANATTGCTTATAGTGAATCCTGCACCGTAGATTATATCAAAATTCAAGGGTCCTCATTACCAATCCGAAAACCAAAAATTCCACTATAAATGCAACAAACAAGCAAAATACACCCATCCAAAAGTGTAGAACTTCCGCAACATAGAGATTTCGGTTGTCATTTAGAATTTAAAATTGGTAGGGTGGGTGGTAACAGAAAAACTGAAATTTAAAAAAAAAGCTTTTTGGATAGGGGGGTTTGGGTTGGTGAGGATGGGGAATGTTGAGAAGGAGGTTTGCAAAATGTTTTCCCTTCTCTGGAAAACATTTTCTTCCAATTGGAGGAAAATGAGTTGATAAGGAAAATATTTTCCAAAACATTTAAGCCAACCAAACATGGGAAAATTAGAAAACATTTTCCGAAAAAATATTTTCCTTCATACCAAACGCACCCATAATATACCTATTTTATCCTTTTTATTAAGTACTACTTTTTTCCAGTTCAATTTGCCAACATATAATGAATAAGGTTAATATAATAAAATTACTATATTATTTATTTTTTCTGAAGGAATTCACCAAGTCAATAAGGGACAAAAAAATTTGGACGGAGTGAATAGTAAAATAGTAGACACAGATTAAAATAGTTGAGATACGCAAAAAAAAAGCATTTCCTGCATCATTGTCATAGTTTTGTTGTATCTCTATGTTTTAAAACTGAAAAAATTAATTTAATAGCAACTCCTAAGCAATTTGTGACACCTGATCCGGCTAGTAGTTAATGATGAAGTTATTATATTATTTCGCACTCGTTGTATTTCACTTTAGTTTATTTACTGTTAATTGTTGAATTGAATGAGGTTTGGCTTAATAATATTCTAACGTTGGCTTGCCTAGCAAGTGGAATGTTAGGCGCCATCACGATCCTAGCGTGAAAATTCCGGGTCGTGACAAATTTCTAATTTATAAGATCATATGACCATCTCATTTAAAAGTCTAAGGTGCTAGAGGAATCCATCCTTTTATTTACTAATTATGTTTCCAACATGCCCCTCTTTCACATGCAGACCTGAATCTTTTTCATAGCCAAGGCCCAAGTACACAATGATGTTTTTGATAGTGGGTGGTTGTAAGACCCGAACGCAAAAGCTTTATTTTTTTTTTTAATTTGAATTGTGCGACCATCTCATCTAAAAGATTGAACACTTCAACAAATGGAATCAAAGTAAGCAATTTTTTCAAAATAAGAATTATGACAGTCTGTTCAAGCATTAACCTGCTGATTTCAATTGGATTTAGTTCTGTTCAATAAAGTCGAATTATTTAGATATCCAGTCGAAGATCACCTGTTTCTTCTCGACAATATAAAGACAAGAATCTTGACAAAGCGATTATTGTTAATTTGTTCGTATTTTAAATCAATCATAGCTTGTAAATTTAAACTACTTCAATATTTCTAATTGGATTCTTTTATTTAATCACAAAGCATGAATTTAGGACATCATCTGTGTTTTTCCAATTTAAAGAAACACTACAGGAACCATTTATACCACTAAATTTAGTTTTTTTTTTAATTATTTTATTTTATAAATAAAAGTTACACATACAATTCTCCCACCAATTAGTCACCAAAAGGAACCATTTGACAGAGGCTGACATGGCTAATTTGTTCAATAAAATTAGTATAAAACACATGTAAACATGGGCAAGGCATTTTACAATCAAACCTAGACTTTTTTTTTGGGTGTGTTTTCTGATTAATTAAACAACCCTAAGCAAATCCAAAAATAAATAAAATTGTTTGAAACAAAAATACCACATACACTCAACAATAGAAATATCAAAAGGTATAATCATCCTCCAAGATTCGTTCTAATTCTTGTGACATCTTGATCATTAATCTGAAATACTTCGTCTGGCATATTTTGTTTCGTCCCAAACGCAGCAGGAGACGCCATTTGGACACCAGGATTCTGACTACTCAAACCAGACACAACCAATGCTTGCTCATTAGAATCCGTATTATAAAGAAAATGAATCAAACCTTTAGGAAAAACAAAACAATCTCCAGGTTGCAAATTTTGAGTAAACAAGTGATTTGAAGTGTCGATAAATCCTACTAAAAGTGAACCTTTTAGTAAAATAGCCACTTCTGAGGCTCGAGGGTGAGAATGAGGTGGCACGAGACTATTAGCATCGATGTCTATTCGTGCCATAGTTAGTCCTTGAGTGTTCAAACCTGGCAAATTGAAAATTGTAGTAAGTGTTACATTAAAACCAAACATTATGCTAATTTTACCAGGTTTGGATAAAGCTGATGTTGCAAAATGTGTAGATTCTACATTGTTTGGATTGATACATGGCACACCATTGCAATAGAAATTTTCTTTTGTGGCTTTTTTGGTATCAGCCACACAGTAATCTTGGAGCGGATCCGGGTCGGATCCGGCCAAGCCCAATACAACAAGTAGACTCATACTGAATAGGATAGTGTTAGTTTCCATATTGATCTACACTTAAAGATAATTTTGCACATTACTAAGTAGTGATACATATATATAAGTTGTTGGTAAGAAAATGTTCTAAGTATTCCAGTTGGACTAGAGATTGAGTAACTTAAGAGCATTAGAGGAGGAAAAAACAAGGCAAAGCTGGGAATGATTGATAATGACCAGAAATAGAAAGTTAAGGGACCACAAAGGTAAAGTGCAAGGTTTATAGGGTAGGGGATTTTTCGAATTTTGATTGGCCTTTTAGCAGACATTATATGGGGCATTTGTATCTATACCCGCTTTTTGTGCCACATTGTAACCTGTGCCCGCTTTGCAAAAAAAATTGCAAGCGTACCCGCTTTTTCGCATAACTTCAGCACACGGGGCTGAAGTAGCAAAGGCAATCACACAAAACTTCAGCATTTTAGTAGCCGGGCCTGAAGTTCAGCTCTAGAGCTGAAGTTTTTGTTTTGTAACTCGCGACTTCAGCTCTAGAGCTGAAGTTTTATTTTATAAGTTTTTGTTTAGTAACCGGGCTGAAGTTTGCCAGTTATAAAATAAAAACTTCAGCTCTAGAGCTGAAGTTTTATTTTATAAGTTTTTGTTTAGTAACCGGGAAACTTCAGCTCTAGAGGTGAAGTTTTTGTCTTTGTAACCGGAAAACTTCAGCTCTAGAGCTGAAGTTTCTATGTTGTAACTAGAAAACTTCAGCTCTAGAGCTGAAGTTTTTGTGTTGTAACTGAAAAACTTCAGCTCTAGACCTGAAGTTCTATGTTGTAACTAGAAACTTCAGCTCTAGAGCTGAAGTTTTGTGTTGTAACTGTAAAACTTCAGCTATAGAGCTTGNAAGAAGATACAGTTACATCTAATTAACTTTATTGTGATCATCTAATGCATCCGATTTTGCGTTCTGTTTTTATTGCAAAATAAATGCTTTGTTGTTATGTTATTTCGTTTTCGAAAACTTTTCTTTTTAACATTTGAATCTCTGATCGCTGATGATCAGTTTCTCCATTTTCTTTACGGTTTCTATGTTTTATCTATATTACAACATATTTGATTTTCGTGTTGCTGTTTTTTTGTTGGATAAAAATTGGTGCCTTTTTCTGATCAATGGTATGACCATATCATTCCTCAGTCCTCACGGAGTTGTGTTTCCAGACAATGAGAAAATGAAGAAGGAGAAGGGGAGGAGAAAGGGAAGCTGAAGTTTTTTAAAAAGTGGGTACGGGTGCAAACAGAAAGACAAAGCGGCTACAGGTTAAAAAGGGGCGCCGAAATAGGGCGCCCCGTGCAATTTTTACACATTATATATCTTTGAGGGCCATGATGTTTACCATGCAGCTAATTCACTTCTTTAACTTTTCTTGGGCCCTTTTCTATTTGAGAACTTTTAGATCTTTTGCTTCTAAGTCAATATTAGCCCATCTTAAGATAAGAGTCCATTAAATAGATAATGAACTTTTAAGACGAATTTGGACCTGACTCGGCCTAACTCTGATCTAGTACAATTCTGTTGTAGAAAGAGATTTTTATATTTCTATACACTATGAAACTATATTACCCTCCCTACTCAAGTTTTATTATAATTACATTTTATATACCCAATTACTATTTATGTACATTTTAAGGGAAATGATTAGTGTCCTAAAATTACTCTAACATATCTTCCATTCCCCACGTTTCTCTCTCCACATCCCATCCCCCTTCCCCACGTATCTTGCACCCACCCACGATTCCATAATTGACAACCATTAAAAGCTTTGAAGCGTTGAATTCAAATTTGGGTTTTCAAAAAACATTATTTGTTTGAATTGGATGTTGTTGTAAAGAATTGGGAATTTTCTCTACGTCTCTCTCTATCTCTCAATCCCTAATTTCAGTAATGTAAAGCAAAGGAAACGAGAGCAGCAATTCCACCATTGACAGCCATTAAAAAGCTTTGAAGCTTTGAATTCGAATTTGGTTTTCAAAAATCATTATTTGTTTGGATTGGGTGTTATTGCAAACAATTGAGAATATGGTTTGGAGTTTATATCTCAATTTTGAGGGGTTTTGGTGAAGATTAGACTTGGTTTTGGCTGAATTTCAGATTGAAACTCGAAGAAGAAGAAGACGACATGATATACATTATATTTACGAAATTGTAGTAAAATTGTATTGAGTTGTTTATATATTTTTCTTTTATTTATTTAACTATTGTATGAAAGTTGAAAAATATTGTATTAAAATTATATTTAAGTTGTATGATATTGTAGTTGTATATAACTGAGTAGAAATAATGTATGAAAGTTGTAGATAAGTTGTAAATAAGTTGTATAATATATAATTAGTTTGTATGAAATTTGTTTTTACTATGTATAAATCAGATACAAAAGACATATTGTATAAATTTTGTATTTAAGTTGTATGTTATTGTAGTTGTATTTAACTAGGTAGAAATAATGTGTGAAAGTTGTAGATGAGTTGTAGATAAATTGTATAATATATAATTAGTTGTATGAAATTTGTTTTTACTATGTATAAATCAAATACAAAAGACATATTGTATGAAAATTGTAGATAAGTTGTATAATATATAATTATTATGTATGAAATTTGTTCCTACTATGTATAAATCAGATACAAAATATACAAAAGACATATTTGTATAAAATTTATATAAAAATTGTATTTAAATTTGTTGGGTGATTGGTACTTGACCATGAATTGACCATTTTAGTTCCTTTCTCCTCTTCCTGTTCAAAGAGTTGACTCGATCATTAGCAGTTGAAAAAGTTGAAATATGATTTTACTCTCTCATTTTCCCATATGATTTCCTAAAGTAAAAGAGATGATTGAATGTTTCTTGTCTTGAGCTACAGGATGGCAGCAATGTATATCGATCCCCCAAACTTGTACCTGCTCCTATGGAAGAAGATAAAATGTCGAAATTTGCAATCTTTTTTATTGCCCTGCTCCTATGGAACTCATTCCCATCAATTGCCGGAAAAATCATCCGACGTGAGCTTCGCAAACAGATTGAGGTTCCAATATGTGTAATAGCCCGTTTGGCCAAGCTGCAAAAATCATTTTTTTTTCATAAGTACTTTTCTCAAAAGTACTTTTGGTGAGAAGCAGTTTGTGTTTGGCTAATTAGTTTGAAAAGCACTTCTGAGCAGCAATTAGCGTTTGGCCAAGCTTTAAAAAACTGCTTCTAAGTGTATTTTTCTCAAAAGTGCTTCTCAAAAAAGTGCTTTTGGAGAGAAGCTACTTTTTTCTGCTTCTCCAAAACTGCTTCTGCTTCTCCTCAAAAGCACTTTTTTTCCTTCCAAAAGCTTGGCCAAACACCTCAATTTTTGGCCAAAAGTGCTTTTGGCAAAAAAAAGCACTTTTGGCCAAAAAGAAGCTTGGCCAAACAGGCTATAAATATCAGAACAAATACTCCGTTCGAGATTCAAACTGTAACAGCGACGGAATTAGTGATAGCAGAAGCGTCGGAGGAGGAGGAAACGGAGGTGAGAGAGAGAGATTGAAAAAGGAGGGGTGAGGACACGGGAGAAATTGGGGGCGCTCACTGATCTTGTAGGTTGTAAGAGAGTAGAGAGGAGAGAAAAAAGGAAAAATGTGTAACTAGATTCCTTGATTAAAGGCACAAATAATGGATTGAGAGTCTTTTAAGGTGGATTGTATACATTTTGTAACTAAAATGTGTTTAGGTCGGGTAGATATCAAAACATGGATATTTTTCGTAATAAGGTTTCAAATATTTTATAGAAATGAAAAAATATGTTACCAGGTAGCACTTTAATGGGCTATTATTTAGGAATTAACCAAATATTTCCTAAATTTCAATCTTTCAGTTCGAATTTTCGGGACATAAATATCTTGAAATGAAGATTTTTATTTAAATTTCAAGGGCAAAATAAATACTGGCTAACCCCTAAAATAGCATCCCTAAAAATTACTGTTTGTGTACTTCCCCTGACCGCTTGTAGTCATTGTTGGTATATACTCAATTATAACAAGTGTATAACAAAAATGTGTGAATAACACATTTGTTACACCTAATTATATGCAGATTATATAGTGATTATACACTGCATATTGGCTAAATTTGTTAAAAATAAAGACTAGGGTTATCTTTTGGCTAAAATAAGATATATTGGCGAAGGGTGTCAATTGATTCTCCGTGGACAAGAGTAGCTCCAACCCTGCTCCTAACCCGAGTCACAATTCATGCTTTCTGGAACTGTCGTGTTATTATGCTTCTTACTTTCCTTCAGGTAATTGCTTAGTCTCGTATTTTCACTTAATTTCACTGTTTTTGTGTAATGATAAGCATGGCAAACTAATACCATCTACCAGTATCTTTAGTATTGTTGTTTTTCTATGAATATATCAGTATATCTGATTGCTTCCTCCGAACCAAGGGCGGATACACCTTATGGCAAGATGTGTCATTTCAATTTTTTTGTTAAATATGTCTATACAGATAGTACACAAAATAAAAATATTAAGTATAATAAAAAATGACATTACTTATTATTATAGTGATTTATTCATTCGTTTATTTTTTCTAATATTAACACCGCTTAACCAAAATACTGCATATGCCACTGCTCCAAACTCTTTCATGTGTAGCTCCAACGGTATGATATCAAGGAAATATACAAGCAAATGTAGCTCCAAACTCTTTGAGTGCACATGTTTCTTTTAACATATCTCTGCACATTCTACTCGACTATCTAATTAGACAAAAAAGGCTAATACCAAACACCGGAGCTATACTAGGTTTTCAATCGCAGATTATCAAGTTTGTCAATTATAAAATACTAAATATTTGACTCAATTAATATGCATATTGTGTCTAGATGCCTGGTCGTACAAATTACATAGTATCAATAAATAAAACAAAAATTAATAATAAGTTTCGATATGATCAACTTCTTGACCTAAAGTTGTAATATTTCTTGATTAACTCAGTTAATCAGGGAAAATTTGTATGCCCATGAGTGGCCATGGAAAGTCCAAGGCCTGTGATATTTTAAACATCAGCTTGGCCTCCATTAGATGAAGAATCTCCATCTAATGCAGGAGCATTTGATGACTCAATAAATATTTTCTGCATTTGCTTTGTAACACTTTTTTCGAGTTCCTCCATTCCTAATTTCAACTGTTCCAATTCAATATGTCCAAGTTCATTTACTGGCCAATACTTCCCTATTTTTGCCATGTTAATTTTCACAAGTTCAACTTCACATTTTTTCTCAAACTCCAATTGATTGATAATCTCCATGAACTGCTTATTCAATTCGCGCATATTTGCATTTTTGTGAGCCTCAACAAGTTGATAAGTTGTAGAAGAATTTGCAGTAGTGCTACTAGGAATATTTCGAGAAAGGAAATGATCGATAATAGACTCAACATTAGGATGCAGGCAAAAAGGAAAACTTTATGGCCAGAGGAAAAAACAATAATGCTTGTTTCAACACCACAAAGTATACTAGGTTCACTAGCATTTTTTAAAAATCTATAACCACGTTTTGAGAAGGTTACAAGAAGGTTTTTTTCTGTAACGATCCGACCGGTCGTTTTGAGCATTTGCACTTCGCTCGGTGGTTTGAGGTCATGAGTAGTTCCGTATATTGTATTATGACTTATCTGAATCGTCGGTTTTAGTTTTCAGGTTATTCGAAATTGATTTGGAAGAATGATTTTCAACTAGGAAGCTTTAAATTGGAAGAGTTGGCCAAGTTGGACTTTTTAGTATCTGACCTCGGATCGGAGTTTTGATGGTTCTGTAGCTTCGTTGGGTGATTTTGGACTTAGGAGCGTGTCCGGATTGTGATTTGGAGGTCCGTAGTTGAATTTGGCCGAATGGCAAAAGTTGGATTATTTGGAAAGTTTGACCGGGAGTGGACTTTTTGATATCGGATTCGGATACTAGTTCCGGGAATTGGAATAGCTTTGTTATGTCATTTGGCACTTGTGTGAAAAATTTGGGGTCAATCGGACGTGGTTTGATAGGTTTCAGCGTCGGTTGTGGAATTTAGAAGTTTCAAAGTTCATTAGACTTGAATCTATAAGCGATTCATGTTTTTGACGTTGTTTGAGGACTCGACTAAGTTCATATGATGTTTTGAGATTTGTTGGCATGTTTGGTCGAGGTCCGGGGGCTCGGGTTGATTTCAGATGATTTTCGGAACAAGGGTTGAAGTTGAAGAGTTGCTAAAGGCTGCTGGTTCTGGTGTTTTCGCATCTGGGGAAGAATAGACGCAGATGCAAGTCCACAGATGCGGACAACTGGTCGGAGAAGCGAAGGAAGGCTAGGCTGGGGATCACCACAGAAGCGGATTTTTGTAGCGCACCTGCGTGCGCGCAGATGCGAGATTTGAGCGCAGGAGCGGGCTTTGGCGCAGATACGGGTCCTTCTGTCGCACCTGCGATGTCGCAGGAGAGGATGTTTTTCCGCAGGTGCGAGGTCCATTTCTCCAGTACTTCTCCGCAGAAGCGTCCCTTTACTCGCAAAAGCAAAAATCGCTGGCAGAATGTTATAAGTTCGAGGGTTGGTCATTATATCATATATTGAGCTGTGGACCCTGGATTGAGGCGATTGTTGGAGCAATTTTCATCACAAGGATTGGGGTAAGTATTCTACACTTAGTTTGATCTTATTTCATGAATCTATCTTCATTTTTGGCAATTGGTTGCTGAATTTTAAAGAGAAATTTTGGGGTTTTAGCCTAAAGTTTCATAAAGCCAAATTTTGAGTTTTGAACAATGATTTGGAGCCGGATTTGAGTGAACTAGCATGGTTGGACTCGTAATTGAATGGGTTATCGGATTTTGTAAATTTTGTCGGGTTTCGAGGCGCGGGCCCAGGTGTGGCTTTTGGCCGATTTTGGGTTTTGACTAAGTATTCGACATTTATCATTTGGAATTATTTCCTTGGGCTTTATTTGATGTATTTGAGTTGCTTTTGGCTAGTTTAGAGCCGTCCGGAGGTCGGTACGCGCGAGATGGCATCTTTGGAGCATCGTTTGGCCTGCTCGGTATTGGATTTGGCTTGTTCGAGGTAAGTAACACTTCTGAACTTAGTGCAGAGGGTATGAAACCCCGAATTACGTGTTATGTGATTAATGTTGAGGTGACGTACATGCTGGGTGACGGGAGTGTGGGCGTGCACAGTGTAAGTTGTGACTCCTTTATTTTCGTGGTACTGTGTAATTACCTGATCATATTTGTAACTGTAACGACTCGGCCGGTTGCTTCGAGAGTTGTAGCCCTGTTCCCCTCTTTTCTGCTCCTTTTGTACTCTACATCTGCTCTATGACTTACCGGGGTGGTTGGTACGGGTCCGGAGAGATTTTGGAGTGAATTGAGACACTTAGGCTCTTAAGTGAAAGCTTAAGTTGGAAAAGTTGACCGGATGTCGACTTATATGTAAACGACCTCGGATTTGAATTTTGAAGGTTCCGTTAGCTGCGTTAGGTGATTTTGGATTTAGAAGCGTGTCCGGATTGTGATTTGCAGGTCCGTAGTAGAATTAGGCTTGAAATGACGAAAGTTGGAATTTTAAAAAGTTTGACCGGGAGTGAACTTTTTGATATCGGGGTCGGATTGGATTTCTGGAAGTTGGAGTAGGTTCGCGGTGTCATTTGTGACTTGTGTGCAAAATTTGAGGTCAATCGGACGTGATTTGATAGGTTTCGACGTTGTTTGTAGAATTTGGAAATTTCAAAGTTCATTAGGCTTGAATCCATGTGCAATTCGTGTTTTTGATGTTGTTTGAGTTGATTCGAGGATTCGACTAAGTTCGTATGATGTTTTAAGACGTGTTGGTATGTTTGGTTGAGGTCTCGGGGGCCTCGGGTTGATTTCGGGTGGCAAACGGATCAAAGTTGGATGTTGAAGGACCATTGAAGTTTGGACTCAGCTGGTGTGATCGCACCTGCGAGAGTTTTGGCCGCAGGTGCGATGCCGCGGGTACAACACAGAAGCGTAAGTGATGGGAGTCAACAGGCTTCGCAGGTGCGATGATTTTCCCGCACCTGCGATTTCGCCGATGCGGACAGTGGTCGCAAGAGCGGAGGCAACTGGGGGCTAGTGGTTTCCGCAGAAGCGGATTTTCCTCGCAGAAACAAGCCCGCGGGGACGGGATTTGGGCCGCAGGTGCGGAAGACTTGGGCAGAAAATATAAATACGAGGGTTCCAAGATTTTTCACCATCTCTATCATTTTGAGCTCGGATTTTGGAGGGTTTTGAGAGGATTTTCAAGGGGATTATTGAGTTAAGCTCATTGTGTTCATTTTTCTTCAATAATTATGTATCCCTACTGATTTTCCACCTAGTTGGTGTGTTTTTTAGGTGAAATTTAGGGATTTGAGGCTAGGGATTTGGAGAGTTAATTTTAGGGATTTGAATGATCATTTGGTGTCGGATTTTGATGAAATTGGTATGACTAGACTCTTGAGTGAATGGGCTTTCGGATTTTGTTACTTTTGTCGAATTTTGAGACGTGGGCCCGGGGGCTGGGTTTGAGCCGATTTCAGATTTCGGGTTATAATTTCGTATTTTTTCTTGTGGAATTGAATTCCTTTAGCCCGTATTGATTGTATTGTACTATTTATAGCTAGATTCGAGACATTTGGAGGCCGACTTACGAGGCAAAGGCATATTAGAGTAGAGTCTTGGCTCGGATTGAGGTAAGTAATAGTTCTAAATCTGGTTCTGAGGGTACGAAACCCCAGATTTTTGTGTTATGTGATTGTTTTGGTGGTGACGCACATGCTAGGTGACGGGCATGTGGGTGTGCACTATGGGAATTGTGACTTGGTCCATTCCGTGAAACCGAGAAGTTGAATAAACTTGTTGTTAGCTATATGTTCTCCATGTGTTGTAGAAATTTGAATGTAAATCATGTTAGAAACCATGTAGGCTATGTGTTGGTACTGTTGGGACCCACAGAGGCCGTGTTACATATTGAAATTACCCGCTAAATGCTATTTGTACTCGGTCTCAATTTTTACTCGCATATCATATCTCAGTCTCTATTATTCTTGTTGATACATCATTGTTGGGATGATTTTTATGATTTCTAAGAGCCCGAGAGACTGGAGAGATTGATGAATGAGTGAGGATGAGGGCCTGATTGTGAGGATATTCATGGTATCAGGCTGCACGTCGCGGCATGTTTCATTGATTTATGTCATGATTGGCTGATATAGCCTTGGGCTGAAGGAGCCCCTCCGAAGTCTGTACACACCCCCAGTGAGCGCATGCACCTACTGAGTGCGAGTGCCGAGTGCCAGGTGCTGAGTGTCCATGAGGAATGAGTGACTGTGAGGAATGAGTGATTGTGAGGTTGGAGTGAATATGAGGACTGAGTGATTGTAGTCCTGAGAGGTTGTATATGATTTCATTGTTGTTGCACGTATTTGCTACATTTCATTATTTTTGAAAGCTTCTAAAAGATATTTTATCCGGTTTTACTTGAACTTGGCACGTATAAACTGATTTGACTTAAATTGCCGGTTTTGAAAGCATGACTACCTTCTTTGTTGAGACTACTGAAAATGAATTATTAGCTGTGTAGCTCATCACTATCTTTCAGGTCCTTATTTATTACTGTTACTTACTGAGTTGGTTGTACTCACGCTACAACCTGCAGTTCGTTTGCAGATCCAGGAGTTTCTGGACGCGGAGGGTGTTGATATTTCGCATAGCTGACCGCTGGAGATTTCGAGGTAGCTGCCTGGCGTCCGCAGTCCTTGTTTCTCCCTCCTTATCCTTTCTTTCATTGTATTTAGATCCAAACTGTTACAAACATTTCATATCTAGACTGGTGATGTATAGATGCTCATGGGCTCAGTGACACCCCGATTTGGGAGATATGTTCCGCACTTGTGTTTTGGGTTTTACCCCCGTTTATGAGAACTTAGTCATTAAAAACTTACTTTAGTTCATTTTATATCAAATATTGGAAATGTCGGATGGCCTAGTACCATCGATTGGCGCCATCACGACGGGTTGGGATTTTGGGTCGTGACAAGTTGATATCATAGTCTAGGTTACATAGGTCTCACGAGCCATGAGCAGGTTTAGTAGAGTCTTGCAGATTGGTACAGAGACGCCAGTACTTATCTTCGAGAGGTTGCCGAAACCTTAGGAACCTTTACATTCTTGTATTCTTGTACTGCGAACTTGTTGATTCTGATCACTAAACTTCTGTTATTCTATTCTCTCACAGATGGTGAGGAAACGTACTACTGGGAAGGATGGACAACCACCAGTACCACCAGCTAGGGCCGCAAGAGGCCGAGGTCGCGGTAGGGGCAGAGGTACAGCAGCTGGGGCAGCACTTGCAGACCCACTAGTTGCCCAGTTCCGGAGCAGGTTCTGGTTGCAAATGAGCCAGTGGGGCCAGCTCAGGAACCAGCTGTGCCTAGTGTGATTCTAGGCCTTCAGGAGGCCTTAGGTCAGATTCTGACCGTGTGCACCAGTCTTGCTCAGGCGGTCTCTGTTCTGGCCGCAACAGCCACTTCTCAAGCCGGGGGAGGTACACAGACTCCCACCGCCCGTACACCAGAGCAGGCGATGCAGGGACTCCAGACACCGGGGGCACTACCAGCCCAGTCAGTTGCAGCTGCTCAGGCCCATGTGGTTCTTGCTATGACTGAGGATAAGTAGAAGAGACTAGAGAGGTTTGGGAGGCTCAAGCCTCCATCTTTCAGTGGGGCAGAGTCGGAGGATGCCAAGGGCTTCTTGGACAGGTGTAAGCGGATTCTTCGCACTGCCGGTATTCTGGAGGCCAGTGGGGTCTCGTTCACTACTTTTCAGTTCACCGGGGCTGCTTTCAGTTGGTGGGAGGCTATTGAGAGGCGCAAGACGGTCGGTGAAAAACCACTTACTTGGTAGGAGTTCTCCATTCTCTTTTTGGAGAAGTTCGTGCCACAGTCTCGCAGAGAGGGGCTGCGCAGATAGTTTGAGAAGTTATGTCAGGATGGCATATCTGTGACGTAGGATGAGATGAGGTTTTTTGAGTTGGCTCATCACGCAGTTTGGTTGGTCCCCACTGACAGGGAGAGGATTAAGAGGTTCATCGATGGCCTCACATATCAGTTGCGGTTGCTTATGACTTGAGAGAGGGTATTTGGTGCTACTTTTGACGAGGTAGTCGACATTGCTCGGCAGATAGAGACGGTCCGCAGTCAGGAGCGGGGAGAGAGGGAGGCTTAGAGGCCTCGTGGATCGGGTAGTTTTGGCGATGTTCCTTCTGGGGGTCAGTTCTACCACGGCAGGGGTCTTTCTTTCAGGCATGCTCAGACGGCTCGTCCAGTTCACCGTGGTGCATCATCCAGCCATGGTTCAGACAGTTCTCATCAGGGCCAGTCATCTCTCAGTGCCCTTCCAGCTCAAAGTTCGTCCCGTGCTCCATCGGTTCATGGCTCATCTATGCCAGGTCCTTCTACCAATTATCCCAGTGCTCAGGGCTCCCTTCAGTCCCCACCACCAGCTCTAGAGAGTTGCTTTAAGTGTGGGGAGTTTGGGCATGTGTGGAGGCAGTGTCCTCGTCGCCAGAGAGGTCTAGTGCAGCAGAGGAGCCAGGCTGCGGCTTCAGCACCGGTTACTTTACCACCCGCTCAGCCAACTCACGGTGGGGCCCATTCAGCTAGAAGTCACCCTATAGGGGGAGGCTGATCAGGTGTTGGTCAGGCCCGATTCTATGATATTCCTGCCAGACCAGATGCTATTGCTTTAGATGCAGTGATCACATGTATTGTCTTAGTTTGCCACTAGGATGCCTCTGTATTATTTGACCCTAGTTCCACTTATTCGTATGTCTCATCATATTTTTCTCATTATCTGGATGTGCCCCGTGAGTCCTTAGTTTCATCTGTTCATGTATCTACGCCGGTGGGCGATACTATTATTGTGGACCGTTATATCGATCGTGTGTAGTGACTATTTGGAGTTTGGAGACTAGAGTTGATCTCTTGTTGCTTAGTATGATTGATTTCGATGTGATCTTGGGTATGGACTGGTTGTCTCCATGCCATGTTGTTCTAGATTGTCACGCTAAGACCGTGATATTAGTGATGCCAGGGTTGCACAGATTGAGTGGCGAGGTTCTCTAGACTATGTTCCCAGGAGAGTGATTTCATATGTGAAGGCCCAGCAGATGGTTGGGAAAGGTTTTTTTATATCTTATTTGGCCTTTGTGAGGGAGGTTGGTACTGATACTCCCACTTTTGATTCTGTTCCAATGGTGCGGGAGTTTCTGGACATGTTTCCTGCATACCTGCCGAGCATGCCACCCGACGGGGATATTGAATTTGGTATTGACTTGGTGTTGGACACTCAGCCCATTTCTATTCCACCATATCGCATGGCACCAGCTGAGTTGAAGGAATTGAAGGAGCAACTTCATGAACTTCTTGATAAGGAGTTCATTTGGCCCAGTGTGTCATCTTGGGGTGCACCGGTATTGTTTGTGAAGAAGGATGATACTATGAGAATGTGCATTGATTATAGGCAGTTGAACAAAGTCACAATCAAGAACAAGTATTCTTTGCCGCGTATTGATGATCTATTTGACCGGCTTCAAGGAGCGAGGGTGTTCTCCAAAATTGATTTGAGGTCTAGGTACCACCATTTGAAGATTTGGGACTCAGATATTCTCAAGACAGCTTTCATGACCCGCTATGGTCATTATGAGTTCTTTGTGATGTCTTTTGGGCTGACAAATGCCCAGCAACGTTCATGCATCTGATGAACAATGTATTTTAGCCTTATCTCGACTCGTTTGTTATAGTGTTCATTGATCATATCCTGGTGTACTCTTGTAGCTAGGAGGAGCATGCCCAGTATTTGAGGATTATGTTGTAGCGACCAGGGAGGAGAAACTTTATGAAAAGTTCTCCAAGTGTGAGTTTTGGCTCAGTTCGGTGGCGTTTTTAGGGCACGTGGCATCCAGTGAGGGTATTTAGGTGGATCCAAAAAAGATAGAGGCGGTTAAGAGTTAGCCCAGACTGTCCTCAGCTACGGAGATTCAGAGCTTTCTAGGGTTGGCTGGTTATTACCGTCGGTTCGTGCATGGTTTCTCTTCTATTGCATCGCCCTTGACCAAATTGACCCAAAAAGGTGCTCCTTTCAGGTGGTCGGACGAGTGTGAGGAGAGCTTTCAGAAGCTCAAGACTACCTTGACCACAACTCTAGTTCTGGTTCTACCATCAGCTTCTGGTTCTTATACCGTGTATTGTGATGCTTCTAGAATCGGTATTAGGTGTGTTTTGATGCAGGAGGAGGGTAGAGTGATTGCTTATGCTTCGCGCCAGTGGAAGCCTCATGAGAAGAACTACCCTGTCCATGATTTGGAGTTAGCTGCCATCATTAATGCATTGAAGATTTGGAGGCATTATCTCTACGGTGTGTCTTGTTTGGTGTTTACTAATCATCGTAGCCTTCAACACTTGTTCAAATAGAAGGATCTCAATTTGAGGCAGCGGAGATAGTTGGAGCTGCTAAAGGACTATGATATTACTATTTTGTATCATCCGGGGAAGGCCAATATGGTGGTCGGTGCCTTGAGTAGGAAGGCAGTGAGTGTGGGTAGCCTTGCATTCATTCATGTTGGTGAGAGACCTCATGCAATTGATGTTCAGGCCTTCGACAACCGGTTCGTGAGATTGGATATTTCGGAGCACAGTTGGGTTCTAACTTGTGTGGTGTCTCGGTCGTCCTTATTTGATCGCATCAGAGAGCGCCAGTATAATGATCCTCATTTGCTTGTCCTCTAGGACAGGGTTCAGCATGGTGATGCCAGAGATGTTACTATTGGAGATGACGGGGTTTTGAGGATGTAGGGGCTGGATACGTGTGCCCATTGTAGATGGGTTGCGGGAGTTTATTCTTGAGGAGGCCCACAACTCGCGGTATTCCATCCATCCGGGTGCCGAGAAGATGTATCAGGACTTGAGACAACACTATTGGTAGAGGAGAATGAAGAAGGGTATAGTTGGGTTTGTAGCTCGGTGTCTTAACTGTCAGCAGGTGAAATATGAGCATCAGAGACCGGGTGGATTGATTTAGACGATAGAGATCCCGGAGTGGAAGTGGGAGCGGATCACTATGGATTTCGTAGTTGGACACCCACGGACTTCGAAGAAGTTTGATGCTATTTGGGTGATTGTGGATCGGCTGACCAAGTCCGCGCACTTCATTCCAGTTGGTACTACTTATTCTTCAGAGCGGTTGGCTGAGATTTACATCAAAGAGATTGTTCGCCTTCACGGTGTGCCAGTTTCCATCATTTTAGATAGAGGTACGCAGTTTACATCACAGTTTTGGAGAGCCGTGCAACGAGAGGTGGGCACCCAGTTGAGTTGAGTATATCATTTCACCCTCACACGGACGGACAGTCCGAGTGCACTATCCAGATATTGGAGGGCATGCTACGCGCTTGTGTTATTGATTTCAGGGGTTCATGGGACCAGTTTCTGCCACTTGCGGAGTTTGCTTACAACAACAGCTATCAGTCGAGCATTCAGATGGCTCCATATGAGGCTTTGTATGGGAGGCGGTGCAGATCTCCGGTAGGTTGGTTTGAGCCTGGTGAAGCTAGGCTTTTGGGTACATACTTGGTTTAGGATGCATTGGACAAGTTTAAGGTGATTCAGGAGTGGCTTCGCACGGGGCAGTCTAGACAGAAGAGCTATGCCGACAGGAAGGTTCGTGATGTGTCTTACATGGTTGGGGAGAAGGTTCTGCTGAAGGTTTCACCCATGAAGGGTGTTATGGGGTTCGGGAAGAAGGGCAAGTTGAGCCCTCGATTTATTGGTCCGTTTGAGGTACTTTAGAGGATTGGAGAGGTGGCATATAAGCTTTCCTTGCCACCTAAATTGTCGAGTGTGCATCCAGTATTTCATGTTTCTATGCTCCGAAAGTACGTCGGCGATCCGTCTCATGCTTTGGATTTCAGCACGGTTCAGTTGGATGGTGATTTGACTTATGATGTGTAGCCGGTGGCCATTTTGGATCGGCAGGTTCGAATGTTGAGGCCAAATGATATAGCTTCAGTGAAGGTGCAATGGAGAGGTCAGCCCGTGGAGGAGGCTACTTGGGAGACCGAACAGGAGATGCGGAGCAGATATTCACACCTATTTGAGACTCCAGGTATGTAACGACCCGGCCGGTCGTTTCGAGAGTTGTAGCCCCGTTCCCCCATTTTCTGCTCCTTTTGTACTATACATTTGCTATATGACTTACCGGGGTGGTTGGTTCAGGTCCGGAGAGATTTCGGAGTGAAATGAGACACTTAGTCTCTTAAGTGAAAGCTTAAGTTGAAAAAGTTGACCGGATGTCGTGGATTTGAATTTTGACAGTTCCGTTAGCTCCATTAGGTGATTTTGGACTTAGGAACATGTTCGGATTGTGATTTGGAGGTCCATAGTAGAGTTAGGCTTGAAATGGCAAAAGTTGGAATTTTGAAAAGTTTGACCGGGAGTGGACTTTTGGTTATCGGGGTCGGATTGGATTTATGGAAGTTGGAGTAGGTTCGTGGTGTCATTTGTGACTTGTGTGCAAAATTTGAGGTCAATCGGACGTGATTTGATAGGTTTTGACGTCGTTTGTAGAATTTGGAAATTTCAAAGTTCGTTTGGCTTGAATCCGTCTGCAATTTGTGTTTTTGATGTTGTTTGAGTTGATTCGAGGATTCGACTAAGTTCGTATGATGTTTTAAGATGTGTTGGTATGTTTGGTTAAGGTCCCCGGGGCCTCGGGTTGATTTTGGGTAGAAAACGGATCAAAGTTGGATGTTGAAGGACTATTGAAGTTCGGACTCAGCTGGTGTGATCGCACCTGCGAGGGTTTTGGCTGCAGGTGCGATACCGCAGGAGCGGCAGGTGGAGCGCAGAAGCGGAAGTGATGGGAGTCAGTAGGCTCTGCAGGTGTGATGATTTTCCCGCACCTGCGATTTCGCAGATGCGGACCAGTGGTCGCAGGAGTGGAGGCTGCTGGGGGTTAGTGGTTTCCGCAGAAGCGAGCCCGCAGGAGCGGGATTTGGGCTGCAGGTGCAGAAGACCTGAGCAGAACATATAAATACGAGGGTTCCGAGATTTTTCACCATCTCTATCATTTTGAGCTCGGATTTTGGAGGTTTTTGAGAGGATTTTCAAGGGGATTCTTGAGGTAAGCTCATTGTGTTGATTTTTCTTCAATAATTATATATCCCCACTGATTTTCCACCTAGTTGGTGTATTTTTGAGGTGAAATTTTGGAATTTGAGGCTAGGGATTTGGAGAGTTAATTACAGGGATTTGATGACCATTTGGTGTCGGATTTTGATGGAATTGGTATGACTAGAATCGTGAGTGAATGAGCTTTCGGATTTTGTGACTTTTGTTGGATTTCAAGACGTGGGCCCGGGGGCCGGTTTGAGCCTATTTCGGATTTTGGCTTATAATTTCGTATTTTTTCTTGTGGAATTGATTCCTTTAGCCTGTATTGATTGTATTGTACTGTTTGTGGCTAGATTCGGGATATTTGGAGGCCGACTTATGAGGCAAAGGCCTATTGGAGTAGAGTCTTGGCTCGGATTGAGGTAAGTAACCGTTCTAAATCTTGTTTTGAGGGTACGAAACCCCAGACTTTTGTGTTATGTAATTATTTTGGAGGTGACACACATGCTATGTGGCGTGCGTGTGGTGTGCACTGTGGAAATTATGACTTGGTCCATTCCGTGATACCGAAAAGCTGAATAAACTTGTTGTTAGCTATATGTTCTCCATGTGTTGTAGAAATTTGTCTTTAAATTATGTTAGAAACCATGTTTAGGCTATGTGTTGGTACTGTTGGGACCCACATAGGCCGTGTTACATTTTAAAATTACCTACTAAATGCTATTTGCACTCGGTCTCAGTTTTTACTTGCATATCATATCTCAGTCTCTATTATTCTTGTTGATACATCATATCATTGTTGTTTGGATAATTTTTATGATTTCTGAGAGCCCGAGAGACTGGAGAGATTGATTAATGAGTGAGGATGAGGGCCTAATTGTGAGGATATTCATGGGATCGGGCTGCACGTCGCAACATAGTTCATTGATTTATGCCATGATTGGCTGATATAGCCTTGGGCTGAAGGAGCCCCTCCGAAGTCTGTACACACCCCTAGTGAGCATAGGTACCTACTGAGTGCGAGTGCCGAGTACCGAGTGCTGAGTGTCCGTGAGGAATGAGTGACTGTGAGGAATGCGTGATTGTGAGGTTGGAGTGAATGTGAGGACTGAGTGATTGTAGTCCTGAGAGGCTGTATATGATTTCATTGTTGTTGCACGTATTTGCCACATATCATTGTTTTTGAAAGCTTCTGAAAGATATTTTATCCGGTTTTACTTGAACTTGGCACGTATAAACTGATTTGACTTATATTGCCGGTTTTGAAAGCATGGCTACCTTCTTTGTTGAGACTATTGAAAATGAATTATTAACTGTGTAGCTCGTCACTATCTTTCAGGTCCTTATTTATCATTGATACTTACTGAGTTGGTTGTACTCACGCTACACCCTGCACTTCATTTGCAGATGATCACGCCCAACTATGCCTTATAAAAATGGACTAAGCGGTCGTTGCAAATATAATCCGGTTTACAAGTCCGGAGTCGAATCCCACAGAGAACTAAGGCTTAGCTACAGTTGTTCAATATTGCTAAGAAGACAAGCTCGAACAATTCCTATGTTATAAGTATTAAGATTCTTGTGTTTAACTAGCTAACTAACAAATTAAAATAATAAATTAACACTAAAGATACTACAAGTTGGAGAAAAGTGTTGGCCCAAGTTCAGATGAAGTTTTGAAGATTGACAAAATGAACTCAGTCATGAAACAGGTCCATCATGTGAGACACAGTGTTGATATGCTTACACATGTGACATACGCGTGAAGAAGATAAGTCTCAAGGATCAGCAACAATATCTTCTGAATTGATCGAAAAGATTGCATATAGGATAAGGAGTTGAAGTCTCCTTATGAAAAGAGAATTATATCCGGATCAAGGATATGGATTAGGAGTTAGAGTTGTTCTTGGACTCGAATTGTCAAAGGATCCACAATTCGAGTTCTTATCAAACTCTGATTACTAACTCTATAAAAATAACGATTGTTCTCTTTTACAGGTGATTGCACATAAGCAGAAGTTAAGCATATTTGAGAGCAAAAAGATCAAGTCTGATTTGCAAGCAACATATGCGAGATACAAGTGTGCACGTCTGAAGCTACATGAACTAAGATAGAAGAACCCGTTTCATCATTGTGTTTATTCTAAGTCTAGTTCAATTGTAGTAGGTTTTCATATTGTACCTTTCAGCTTTCATAGAAGCAATTGTAATAGGTATATTGAGTATTCAAGTTAGAGTTAACTTGAAAGTGTCGCAACAGTTGAGGCTGTGTGCTACACTGGGATTAGAGTTAATCCTTAGGTTTACAAAGAGTTTTGTAAATGCAGTTTTTGGCTCAGTGATTTTAGTGGAGTTTGGGAAAATCCTACTGAGTAGTAGGTCGTGGTTTTTTCACCTTTTGAGCCAGGTGTTTTCCACATAAAAATCTCTGTGCACTTTACTTTCAGTATTTATTATTCCGCAAACTGCTGTAGTTAGAACACTTAGAAGAACCTGGTTCTTCTAACGCGAAAATTAGATACCACACAAATCACCCCCCTCTTGTGTGGTATTGACGTTTAAAACATCAAAAAGATTAAGGAGGTCTAGAGTTATGATTTCCCCAATTGTCGGAATCCTTCCCGCTACGTTTTCTATAAATTCGCCGAAGTATTCTCTACCGATCATGAGCGCTCTGACTGTCGTAACTCTCTCCCGAGTAATTACCACAATTTACTAGACGCACTCTCCCGAGTTACGCTAGCTGGCTTTGTTTATTACAGCTCACTTTAGATTGCACCCAAGGCTTCATTATCCCTAATCCCGCCTTTAAACCCGCAGTTATAGATCCCTCTTATACTTTGGGAGTGGTGTTGTTCAACAACTACCTAAATATGCACTCTCTTCCGAGTTATGCACACTAAATAGGCACAGCTAATTGAGGATCCTGTCAATTAACTACAACAAACACATAGTTGAACAAATAGAGAAAATACTATGGCTCAATTATATAAAAATAACAAGAATTTATCCTACAAAAGGTTCCATCAAAACCCTAGATAACAAATTAGCTATTCATAATAGCATGTAAAACTACAATACTAAAAGTCATAACCAACAATGAAAAATAGGAAGAGGAAGGAAAAACTCGTAGAGAATTCCCCGCCTTGCTCCTAGCGTGTTCTTGCCTCTAAGGGTGTTGTCTAACCCTAAAGTAGTGTCTCTTGTTCTAAAAAAACAAGCTTCTTCTCTATCTTGGGCGAGTTTCTACAGCTTATAAGGGTTTTACGAAAGATTCCCCGAAATTACACTTTGGCCCCCAAATTTCCAGGTTCGTGAACAGTTCACCGCGGCCGCGGCGTGGACCGCGGTCAACCGCGGTGAACACTGCCCATTCTGTTTTTGTGTTTTATCTCCCCGCGTTGCACCGCGGTCGCGGTGGACTTTTGCCCAGGCCATTTTCTTCTGCTCCTTTGTGTTCGGGTACTTCTCGAGTGGGTGTTTTCTTCACATTATCGCCTCCAAACACTTCATGTTGCTTCCTCACATATAATATTCCCTGCGAAACCAAATAACACTATTTAAAGCATTTTGTTGGCAATTTACCTTATAAAACAACAATAAAGCATGAGCAATTAAGGTGTAAATATCTACTATATAGCTTACTATCAACTTCGTTGTTGGACTCCCACGGACTCAGAGGAAGTTTGATGCAGTAAGGGTTATTGTTGATAGGCTGACTAAGTCAGCGCATTTCATTCCTGTGGCGGTTTTCTATTCTTCGGAGCGGTTGGCTGAGATCTATATCTGGGAGATTGTTCGTCTTCATGGTGTGCCCGTGTTATCATTTCTGACTGGGGGATGCAGTTTACCTCGCATTTCTGGAGGGCAGTACAGCGTGAGTTGGGTACGCGGGTCGAGTTGAGCACACCATTTCATCCCTAGACAGACGGACAGTCTGAGCGTACTATTCAGATTTTCGAGGATATGCTCCGAGCATGTGTTATTGATTTTGGACGTTCTTGGGATCGGTTCTTGTCATTAGCAGAGTTTGCCTACAACAACAGCTACCAGTCGAACATTCAGATGGCCCCCTATGAGGCATTACATGGTAGGCGGTGTCGTTCGCCGGTTGGGTGGCTTGAGCAGGGAGAGGCTCGATTTTTGGGTATAGATTTAATTCAGGATCCCTTGGATAAGGTGAAGATCATTCAGGATAGGCTTCGTACAGCTCAGTCCAGGCAGAAGAGTTATGCCAACCGCAAGGTTCGTGATGTGGCATTCATGGTCGGAGAGCGAGTGTTGCTTCGGGTATCGCCCATGAAGGGCGTGATGAGATTTGGGATGAATGGCAAGCTAAGCCCTAGGTTCATTGGTCCTTTTGAGATTCTTGATCGAGTGGGAGAGGTGGCTTACAAACTTGCACTGCCGCCGAGTTTATCAGCTGTGTATCCAGTGTTTCATGTGTCCATGCTTCGGAAGTATCACAGCGATCCATTCCACGTGTTGGACTTCAGCACTGTCCAGTTGGACAAGGACTTGACCCTAGAGGAGGAGCCGGTAGCCATTCTAGACCGGCAGATTCGTCAGTTCAGATCGAAGAAGTTCCCTTCAATTCGTGTTTTGTGTTTCGAGGCCATAAAAACCTCCTTCTATCTTACCTCGACTTGCGTGTGCAGTCCGGGCGCGTTTTCGAAAAGCTTTTCTGTGAAATTTTAGAAAAATAATAAAATTGACCTTTAAAATTGATTAAAGTTCACTTTGGTCAACATTTTTGGTAAATGGACCCGGATCCGTGATTCGACAGTTCCATAGGGTCCGTAGTGAAATATGGGACTTGGGCGTATACCCGGAATCGAATTCCGAGGTCCCAAGCCTGAGAAAAGAATTTTTAAAGAAAATTATTTGTTGGAAAATATAAAGGCTTTTTAGAAGTGATGAAATCCTTGATGGTATCGGGCGTATCTTGGTTTCGGAGCCCGGTACAAGTTTAATATAATAATTAAGTTGAATCTCTGAAATTTGGTAAAGATCGGAATTGATTTAGAATAAATCGGACGAATAGTTGAGAAAATAGAAATTTTGATGTTCTTGAGTAATTGTATGAATTTGAGGTTTAATTCATGGTTGTTGATGTTATTTTGATGATTTGATCGCACGAGCAAGTCCGTATGATATTTTTGGACTTGCGTGCATGTTTGGTTTATAGCCCCGAGGGCTCGGGTGAGCTTCGGTAGGCCACGGAGTGAAATTGGACTTAGGAAAGATTGTTGGTATCTAGTACTTTGCCAGGCCTCTGATCTCGCAATTGCGAGACCAGGCTTCGCAATTGCGAAGTTCTCGGGCTTGGGAATTGCGACCCAGGCCTCGCAAATGAGAACCAAGCCTGGGCACGCCTTGATCGCAAATGCGGCCCATTAGATCGCAAATGCTAAAGGGGAGGAGTTGCAAATGCGACTAATTCTTCGCAAATGCGAAGACTGCAGGTTCCAAAGGGGTTCGCAATTGCGAACCCTGGTCGCAATTGGACAACTGAGACCTGCTAAATGAAATTCTGACGGGATTTTTCCCCATTTTCCAAACTCTTCAAACCCTAAAACATCTTGGGCGATTTTTCAAAGGCACATACTCTTCCAAATCGTTAGTAAGTCATTTCTAACTCATTTCTTTCAATCTAATCCATCTTTTTACATGATTTCATTTCAATATCAAGGGTTTTTCATGGGAAATTGGGTGATTTTGGGTAGAACTTAGGATTTTCAAATTTTGGGGATTTGGACCTCGATTTGAGGTCCGATTTCAAAATAAATTATATATTTGAGTTCGTGGGTGAATGGGTGATTGGGTTTTGGTTCGAACCTCGGGTTTTGACCAAGCGGGCCCGAGGTCGATTTTTGACTTTTCGGAGAAATTGATAGAAAACCTATAATTTAGCATTGGGATTGTATTCTTTAGCATTTATTGATGTTGTTAAATTAATTTGGGTTAGATACAAGTAAATTAGAGGCGAATTCTAAAGGAAAAGCGGTGTTTGAGGCTTGAGTTGGCCGTGGAAGTTCGAGGTAGGTATTTGGTCTAACCTTAACTTGAGGGAATAGGTGTGGTGCCTTATTTGCTATGTGCTAGTGCAGTGTACGAGGTATAGGTATGGTGAGACGTTGGTGTCAAGCATGCCCGTGGGTCTTAAATTGTGATCATTGTGTTTCTTAATAAGTACTACGTATGCCTAGATTGTTGATTATCCATGTTGAGTAAGATTTATGATTTTCTTCTTGGTATTTGGTTATTGTTGAGCATTGGATCTAGCTGAGGTTCAATTGTGAAGTTGATTTTTCGTACAAGTTTGGTTATAGTTGATTCCCTTGCCGGGACATATTTATACTTATTGTTGATTCCCTTGCCAGGATATTGTTGTTGCTATTGTTTGGGTGAGGAAGAGATATAAAGCATGAAGGGTGATGTCGTGCACATTTCTAATATTTATCTGGTGAGGAAGAGAGATAAAGCACGAAGGGTGGTGCCGTGCACATTTTCATTACTTGATTGCATTGGTGAGGATTGAGAGTAAAAGCACGAAGGGTGATGTCGTGCACATTTTCATTACTTGATTGCATTGGTGAGGATTGAGAGTAAAAGAACGAAGGGTGATGTCGTGCACTTATTGCCTGTTTGTTATAATTTCTTGATGTTTTCGGTTCAAATACCTTAATTGTCTTATTCCACTATTACTCTCATTCTTTATGTTGGTATTTTCCCCATAGCATGTTACCCCTCCCCCGTTACTTTTCAATTACTTCTATTACTATTATTCTGCTAGATACTGTGTGACTGCAGGTTAATTATTTGTTGTGTCCTAGCCTCGTCACTACTTCGCCGAGGTTAGACTCGACACTTACCAGCACATGGGGTCGGTTGTGCTGATAATACACTCTGCACTCTTTTGTGTAAATCCTGGTACTGGAGCACACGGACCTTAGCTAGGGGTTGTTGCCTTCAGTCCATCGGAGATCTGAGGTAGTCCTGCAATCGTCCGTAGGCCTTGGCATCCCCTTCCTATCTAGTTTCTTTCTGTTCTTTCTATTTTAGAGACAGACATGTACTTTCTTGTTCAGACCCTATTTGTAGTATTCTTAGATAGTCCGTGAGATTGTGACACCAGTTCTAGGTGGTTTATGTTTATGGATTCGTATTGGTACTAGTTTAATTGTTAAATTTCGTTCTTCCGCTTTATTATTTTCGCTGTTTATAATATGTTAACTTGCGCTTGTTAAGAGGTTAAAAATAAAAAAGGGTATATTAATCGGAATAGTTGGCTTGCCTAGCTTTTACTAGTAGGCGCCATCACGACTCTCGAGGGTGGGAAATTCGGATCGTAACAGTATGTGAGTGGGCTGTTCAGATGACCACAGATGTGAAACCTATCCAGGTAGCCAGGTTTTAATAAGGCCATCTATTAATAAAGCCTTAATTTGATTTTCTTGAAAGTGTATTAAAGCTCAAGAGTGAAAGATATAATATCTAATTAGTAAACAAAGAGTCTCACGTTACCCTTTAGTCGTGCATTATTCCTTCAAATTTTAATGTATTAAATTAAAGCTTGAATTAATTGTGTGAATAAATTCATTTCTAATCAAGAATAGTAAGAAAATTGCAACAATATATGTAAATGATAAATAGTTTTATTCCCCTTGCTTAGATTTTAAGGGAAGTTGAACATATTAATTTTAAATATAGTTAATTAATGCTTCTATTAGTTCTCATCAAATTGTTTCCTTAAGTTACATTACAATTGTTACTGCAATATATTATTAGGAAACGTTTAGTCATATAGAAGAACGTAATTAACTTATTTATTTTTTAGAAGAATAAATTTTTGATTTCGTTTCCGATATATTTTGAAAACAAAAACTAAATAAATGACAAATTATGAAACTCCGTAGAACAAAATCAAGGGAGTCTTTACTTGGAATATGAAAAGATGAGCAATGTAAAACTATAACTGATAATGAACATCTGAGTGTTCTCTTGATCAATTTATTTTATGAATATAATTTCTTTTTTTTTTTTTGGGTAATTAAGAAACTTTTTATTACCACTTGCAAATATTTACATGTATAAAGCGAAGCAAAACTCGAATTATCTGCTATTTATTGAGTGTTAATTCTTGCCCTTCTAACTTCCACCACTAAAACCATCCGTTTACTAGCTAGTCATACTAAATGTTGTAAATTCTGTTGCACTACTCTAAATGTATTTCCTTTTCTTCACCTCCACTGCTCCACACTTTATAACCGTGAAGTCTTTTGTTAAACCTAATCCTCATCACACCAAAATAACCGAATGGTAACATGCCTTATCATTTGGATATTAAATTACATTATATACGTTTTCTTGTTATTGTATATTCTTATTATTATTGATTAATTTTTTATGAGAGAACCATTAGTTCTGTGTGTTGGTTTAAAGGACAGTCAAATAACTATGATCAAGCATGCTCTTTGTTAGTTGGACGCATGATATTGCTAGAACATTCACTGTATTTAGCATGAAGCTATCGCCAGATGGTCAGTTTTATGGAGCGTTTGATATCAGTCTTATATTTTAATTTTATTTTCTTTAATTTTTTAGGGCGTTTCATATCAGCCTTTTATTTTAATTTTCTTTTTTCTTCCATTCCACTGGCAATTTTATTTTTGGTTTTTGCTATTGTTATTGCTGTTTTTCTTGCTTTTGTTATTTGGTAAAAATGTCTCTTACAGTTACTTCATCTGTTGCAACTTTGTCTCTTGAGTGCAAGGGATGAGGTGGAGATTTTAGGTTCAAAGTGCATCTTGAGATGTTTTTTTGACAAATTTTCTTGCATGGGATCATGATTATTACTAAAATCATATTCTCTTTTTGTTTTGGTAAGTAACGATATACTTTTTTTTAAAAGCTATTTACTGCTTCTTTCTATTTATCATTATTTTTTTCTTGTAGATTCTTGAAGGAATTCTACAAAGATATTCCCTCGTGTTTTCTTGATACTAAAATAAGGGGAAGATTTAGTTCTCTTTTTCAATGTAATTTACTTCTAGGCAGATATGGCCCTTGCCGGAAGAAATGCAACCGTAATGCTATTGTCCGATAATGTTTCTTGTAGATGCATATTGGTCATATAGAAATTTAAAGTTATTATTTGTGCCAATGTATACATTTTGGTTTACCAATATTTGTTATACTTCATTGATAAGAGTGTTCTTCTCTAGCTCTCTATACTTTTTGTAAACAAAAAAACATAACAAAATAAATTTATACGTTTGTTATTTACAATGGCAATTTATATCATCTTGAGATATTTGTACTAATTAGTATTGGATACGCGTGCAAGGCACGTGTCCAGAAACTAGTCTTGAGATATATATTAGACTTCATATACCTTAAGGCTTAACTAAAGTAAATTATAACTTCACATAAAAAAGTAAATAATAGTGCATTCTTTATGTTATTTTACAACTTTAATCACATAACTTTGTGATTCCAGAATGTTTAGTTTCAATTTGTCCTCCTATATTTGGCAAAACATTATGCATGACTTGGTTTGTATGATATATTTTTTTTATAATTTATTTTAAGGAACTAATTTTGTACTGTGTACATATTCAACAATATGCAATTGAAAGTTCATTACTACCATATGTATTTCTACGCACGAACATAGAGCCTAGTTATAGTAAAAACAGGAAGCTTGTAACTTAAAAGTCAAATTACTAAAATACCCCTACCATATTAATTTTAAAAATACAACGTAATGAAAGAACGCCTACAAACGCTTGTTCAAAGAAACCCTCTGCCTTCTAACCTTCCTCTTCTACGGACGCCTGAACATCATCTTTCAAACAGTTGCACCGTTTCATTTTGAACTCTATAAAATAGAAACCCCTGCGGCACCATTCCTTCGAGTCCGGAACCAAAATGTGATTCTTTTAGACTCAAAATATATAAATAGGTGGGAAAAAAAAGATAACATTTCTATATATAGTGTCAAAATACTTGGCGCTATACATTAACATTAACTGTGCCGTTAATGTATAGCGCCAAGTATTTTGGCACTATACTGAAAAAGCTGACACGCCCAGGTATAGTGCCAAAATACCTGGCGCTATATCCCTTTTTCCTGGCCCCACCAATAATTCCTGACTTCAATAATTCAAAAGCGTATAGTGCCCACTTTTTGGGCGCTATATATAAAAAAAAAAAAAAAAAAATTCCCGGCTAGCCATTTCCTATATAAAGAGGTTAGGATTGATATTTTGAGGCCCAGTGACACCAAACTATCATTAATAATTATGTGTTTGTTTTATAATTTAAATACATATTTTTAATAACTTAATTGTACAAATTTTATATATATGGGTTCCGGGCTCGACATTTTGAGGCCCAGTGGCAACAAACTATCATAAATAATTATGTGTTTATTTTATAATTTAAATTCATATTTTTAATAACGTAATTGTACAAATATATACCTATGGGTTCCGGGCTCGATATTTTGAGGCCCAGTGGCACCAAACTATCACTAATAATTATGTGTTTTTTTTTTATAATTAAATTCATATTTTTTAATAACTTAATTGTACAAATTACTAATTATGTGCGTTGATACAATTATTAACTTAATTTTACAAAGTTTGCATTTTCAACTACCTGTATAACATACTTAAACAAAAGGAATTCTAAGCTAAAATACTACACATTACTACGCTACAAGGCTCTAAATTTTACTACGCTAAAAGCGTCTACGTTTTACTACGCTAAAAAGGTCTAGATTTTACTACGCTAAAAAATAATCTAAACTAAACATAAACAACAAATAAATTTAATTGCAAATAAAACACAAAACGGCATGAAAACACATATATATAAATCAGGATATTAATAGACAAATTTATTTGACAAATTTATATATTTGTATAAAATACTATTATTAAATCCGGATAAATTTAACATGCTAGTTTCGGAAAAAGAAACACAAACCGAAATAGAACACATACAAATCAAATAATATGCATTATTATAAAAGTTTCAACTTAAAATAAACCGAAATACCTCGATTTAGAATTTTCGGAAAGCAAATAGATTGAAATTTTGACTCCGGAAGTGTGAATTAACAATAATACGAAGCTCTACTCGAATGTGGGACCTACGTTCTTCACCTTTTATGTGAAGGGGGGACCCAGATTTTTCTTTTTTTTAAATAGTGGGGCAGGAGTGGGGGACCAAGAAGAAGAAGGAGTAAAATATTGAGGAAGAAGAACCAGAACGACGATGAAGAAGACGGTTCGATTTTTAAAAAACTGGGCGTGTCAGCTTTTTCAGTATAGTGCCAAAATACTTGGCGCTATACATTAACAGCACAGTTAACGTTAATGTATAGCGCCAAGTATTTTGGCACTATATATAAAAATGTCATTTTTTTTCCACCTATTTATATATTTTGAGTCCAAAAGAATCACAATTGCGTAAAGCCCATTCCTTCAGTCTTTGATCTTCTTTGTTGACATGACAGGTTTGGCATCTTACCCCTTCGCCTATTCTTTCACCAATATCTAACTATCCTACTCATCAATAAATAATAAATAAAACACGGTATGAAAGAATGCACTTCACTCATTCGTGCGAACAGATGCCCTTCGCAAAAGTTCTGAATTGGTGGCTATTGAGAGTAGCGGTTATAATCTTGGTAGAAAATATTGTACTTCTCTTCTATGCTCTTACCGGACATTTTATAGTTTATTCTTTTTGTATCTAAATATGGTATTTATTTCATTTTTTCCCACCCTTTTTTCTTATTTCAGTAAAATTATGAAGGGATCGGAATATAACAATTAGAGTTGAAGAAGAAGAATAACTACTAAGAATTGATGATGATAAAATCCGAATCAAGCTCTGCTAATCAGTCATTATAAATTGTTAATCAATGTCGAAACCCATGAGATAAAGGGCGAAAATGGTTTTCACATTTGAGCAACTACCCGTCACTTATGGAATTCCTTCTTAACAAAAATATTCTTCGGGTCTTCTATCTCTATCCGTGCATTTTTATACAGCACACACATACATATGCTCAAATTGTCTTTATATTTGTGTTCATACAAGTGATAAATGCCTAATTGAGTTGAAAAACAATGGTTAATATTCTCAGTTTGGGGTCTTTGTAGAGTTTTTTTTACGAGATTTGTCACGACCCAATTTCTCCTACAGGCTGTGATGGCGCCCAATATTGCCGCTACGCAAGCCTACAGTGTACTAACTCTGCGATCATTTTTTTAAAGATTTGAAATAGTTGATTTTTAGTTTGTGCATAAATAAGAAGTAAGAATTTATTAAAAATGAGATATCCAGATTTTTAAAGCGAGTGAAATAAGTAGAATAACCCAAAAACTATCAAGTGTCTACTAGCATGAATCACCAAGACCTGGTATCACAAGTTTATGAGCAACTAGTAGAATATACAAAAAAAAATTCTACACTACTGTCTGAAGTGAAATAGACAGAAAATACAAGCAAAAGAAAGACTTCGGCTGGTGCAGAACGGGCTCACAAGGCAGCTCGCCGCGAAGTCTAGTAGTAGTAGTCAAGGATGCGCGCCGGACTGATATCCAGATGCACCTGCCTCAGACCCTGCACATTTAGTGCAGAAGTGTAGCGTGAGTACATAAATAACATATACCCAGTATGTATCAAGTCTAACCTCGAAGAAGTAGTAACGAGGGGTGGACTTTGACACTTACTATGGGCTAACAATAAAATGCCAAAATTATAACTAAGCATGGATTACATAAATATAGCTGAAAACTCAATGACAGGATATAATAAATAATTCTTTCACTAATAGTAAATCCCAAATTAATTTCCATCATTTACAATCTATATCTCAAGCCAATAAAACAATATCAATTATAAATAGCTCCAAGAATTTATTTCACACAAATTATGCCGAGGTCGTACGGCCCGATCCAACATAACAATATTTAAATTGTGCATTGTCGAGGGTCGAATGGCACGAACCATATATGCATCTATCTGCTGCCGAGGCGTTCGGCTCACTCCACGAAAAGAGAAAATACTCTATAACAGCCGATTCAAGATTTATTAAGAGGCTAATATTTAAAGAAACACCAATTCTCAATAACAGTCAAGTGACCCGTCCACAAATTCAAGTAAGTGACATTTAACCTCTTACAATTCCTTTATCAAGTTCCAACACGACTTAAGCAATTAAGTTAACAAGTAGGGTGCAAACATTGTAAGTATAGCATAGAATGGGTCCTAGACTACCTGAACAATAGCATAATTAGTAGCTACGTACGGGCTCTCGTCCCCTCGTGCGTATGTAGCCCTCACAATAGGAGCACATATTAATCAATTCACATATCGGGTTAATTCTCTCTTACAAGGTTGAAAAGAGACTTACCTCGTCTCAAAGCTTACTTTCAGGCCTCAAATTCACTCTAAAGCCTCAACTCGGTGCCAAACAATCCAAAACTAGTCAAATGGTATATAAATGAATCAACACATGATCAAAAGTTCATATTCCAACTATTAAAGTTATTACCCAACCCTGTTGTAGGATTCCCAGAATTCACTCCCGGGCCCACGTACCCAAATTCCAGAAATTTTTGAAGAAAGTTGTTACCACAACCTCATGAACTCAAATATATGATTTTCACTAAATTCCATAACAAATTTTATGGTTAAATCCTATTTTTATCAAAATCCTAGGTCTTCACGTATACCCATGATTTTCACTAATTTACATGTTATAATCTACCCATAAACTATGTATTTAACTCACATTCAGTAGAAATTACTTACCTCAATCACTACTAAAAAATTTAGTTTTAGCAATGGACAAATTTTGTAGCTAAATAGAAAAATTCATCGCTAATCTCATTTAGCAACGGATTAGCGACAGATTATCAAGAAATTCTGCTAGCTGCGGGCGATTTAGCAACGGATTAGTGACAGATTATCAAGAAATTCTGCTAGCTAAGGGCGATTTAGCAACAGATTAGCGACAACGTTCGTAGCTAAGTCCAGTTTTTTTTAGTGAATTAGTTGATGAAAATCACTCTCTAACCAGCTCCAAAATCGCCCCCAAGAAGTGTAAAAAATGAGCAAAAATGCCTAAGTCCCGTATTAAATAAAGTGGTATGCCTTCAGCGATTTTCGCACCTGCGATTCAACTACCGCACCTGCAGTTCCACTTCTGTGGACCAAATCACGTAGGTGTGGACCAAGGCCGGGTTGCCTCCTCTCGCTTATGCACTCAGACGATCGCGCCTGCGGACCCGCACCAGCAGCAACAGCGAAGGTGTTCGTTCCTGCGATGGCGGCATTAGCACCAGCGCCTTCGCAGGTGCGGTCTCTGGCCCGCTTCTAGGTCACTGCCCTCCCTTTGTTGGTCTACTTCTGCGGTTCGTGGCTCGCACCTACGGCTGGCCAAGCACAAGCGCGTTTACACCATAAGCTGAAGCTTCAGCATTTTTCCTTAAGCCCCAACTTGATCCGAGCCTCGTCCGTTTAACACCCGGGGCCCCCTATCACGACCCTAATTCTCGCTTCGTGAACTGTCGTGACAGCACCTAGTCTCTACGACTAGGTAAGCCTAACATTTGCGGATAAAGGAAACAAAACATGAAAACTAACAACTGAAAGTAAATGTTTAGACAAGGAAATGCGATGCCTCTAGTCATATACAATAATCACTCTCGAACTGAACATGAATGCTCCCAAAACCCGGAATATCATGAGTCACAAGCTACAGAAGTAAATAATGCTCCTAAACTCCAGAAACTATCAACGAAGAAAAATACAAGAAAAGTCTTTAACTTCAGGAAGAGTAGATAGGGACTCCTAGGTCTTCGAAGTCTCTACAGTCGTCTCGCCTCACTGGAAATGTGGCTGGAAAGAGGTACCTGGATCTGCACACAAAATACATGTGCAGAAAAGGGCATGAGTACACCACAGCGGTACCTAGTAAGTGCCAAGCCTAACCTCGATCGAGTAGTGACGAGATCACGTCAAGGCCCTACTGGTATAATATATAATAAAATAATACAATATGAAATATTGCAGTAAAGATAAATACTAATGTTAAACAAAAATGAAATCACAGGAAAACAACAACTCAGTACACAGAGGTAGAAACAGGGGACCTCCCGGGATACCGTCCCGTAGTCCCAAATGTAAAAGTGCAGGGGATCTCCCGGGATACCATCCCGTAGTCCCACACATAAATGTGCAGGGGAATCTCCCGGAATACCGTTCCGTAGTCCCAAAGTAAATATCCAGCACAAGGGGATCTCCCGGGATACCGTCCCGTAGTCCCAAACATAAACGTGCAGGGGGATCTCCCGGAATACCGTTTCGTAGTTCCAAAGTAAATATGCAACTCAATCAACATAAACAATAGTTTCAACAAGGAATTCTACAGTTTAGACTAAGTTCATATCAAAGAAGACAGATAATTTTCACTAGACATGCTGCACAGAGTTCAGATATGCAGTTAAGACACATAGGCATGATTTCCTAAGCTAAACAGGATAGTTACATATACTAGTGTTTCTCAATTAAAGGAAAAACAGATATCGCTTAATGAAAATGGGGTTTTTCAACAATAGTCGTGTACGCACTCGTCACCTCACGTACATGGCGCTCATATATCAAACAGTACCAAATCCTAAGGGGAGTTCCCCCACACAAGGTTAGGCAAGCCACTTACCTCGAATCAAGCTCAAATCAATCCGAAATCACGCTCTTGCCATGAGTATCCAACTCCGAGTGGCCCAAATCTAATCAAATTCAATTACATAACATAAATATAGCTACAAGAAACTAATTTAGCTAATGAAATCACAGGTAAGGCAAGAAAATAAAAAATAAAAACGCCCCAAAATTCCTCCCCGGGCCAACGTCTCGGAATCGGGTAAAAGTCACAAATATGGACACTTATTCACTCAGGAGTTCACTCGTACCAAAATTATCAAATCCGATGTCAAAATCCCACTCAAAACTTAGAAATTCGATTGGGAACTTTTCCCCCATTTTCCCAACTTCCTCACTCAAATCCTCTAATTAGATTAAAATACCAATAGATTAATGTAATATGATCAAATCGAGTTAGGATTAGTTACCCAATAGCTCTACTTCAAAATCCCTCGGAAAAATCGCCTTCCCCGGAGCTCCAAATGAGATTTTTTTGAGATATGAATTCCAAACCCTCGAAATCTCCTTTTTCTGGCCTAGCAATTTCCGCTTCTACGATCCCAGGACCGCATCTGCGGTCCTGCACTGCGGAATTTCCATCGGCAAGTCGGCTTTTCACTTAATGCACCTCGTCCGCTTCTGCGATCAAGAGGTCACACCTGCGCGTGCGACCTGCGGATTCTCGTCCGCTTCTGTGGTCCCAGACTGCTCCTGCATTCTTTCACTCGCACCTGCGGGCAATACATCCCCGTACCGGAAGGCAACACTAGAACGGGTGTCATAGTCAAAGCTATATTGAGCTTTTGAAAGCTCGCCTCACAATTATCAGACCAACGGAACGGAGCACCCTTCTGGGTAAATCTAGTCAAAGGTGCTGCAATAGATGAGAAGCCTTCTACAAAACGGCGATAATAACCTGCTAGCCCAGAAGCTCCTTATCTCAATCGCCAAAGTGGGACGAGGCTAACTCTGAACTGCCATTCTTGTTTGGGATCCACCTTATACCCTCGCATAGTACAACATGCCACAAGGTGCTACAGAATCTAGCCAAAAACTCACACATGGAGAACTTACCATATAGCTTTTGTTCCTGCCATGTTTGAAGCACCACTCTCAAATGTTGCTCGTGCTCCTACATGATACGCGAGTAAATTCAAAATTTCATCAATGAAGACAGTGACAAACGATTCAATGTATGGCCTGAACACCCTGTTCATCAAATCCATAAACGCCGCTGGGGCGTTAGTCAAACCGGAAGGACATCACTAGAAACTCGTATAGGCCATATCTAGTCCGGAAAGCAGTCTTCGAAACATCTGAATCCCTAATCTTCAAGTGATGGTACCCTGATCTCAAGTCAATTTTAGAAAACACCCTAGCATCCTGCAACTGGTCAAACAAATCATCAATACGCGAGAACGGGCACTTCTCTTAATGGTAACATTGTTCAACTGGCAGTAATCAATACACATCTGCATAGTCCCATCCTTCTTCTTCACAAATAACATTGGTGCACCCCAAGGTGACACACTTGGTCTGACGATCCCTTTGCTAGCAACTCCTCAAGTTGTCCTTCAACTCCTTCAACTCTTTCGGAGCCATATGGTACGGTGGGATAAATATAGGCTGGGGTACCTAGAGCCAAGTCAATACAGAAATCGATATCACGATCTGGTGGCATGCCTGAAAGATCTGAAGGAAACACATCGGAGAACTCCCGAACTACGGGGACTGAATCAATCGCTGGAGTCTTTACGGTAGTATCCCGAACAAAAGCTAGATAAGCCAAACAACCCTTCTCGACCATATGTCGAGCCTTTAGAAAAGAGTTAACCCGGCTACGTGCACTGACAGATGACCCCTTCCACTCCGATCTAGGCAACCTGGCATCGCCAAGGTAACGGTCTTGGCATGGCAATCAAGGATGGCGTGGTATGGCGATAACCAGTCCATGCCCAAGATGACCTCAAAGTCGGTCTATCAAGTAACAGAATATCCTCTCTAGTCTCATAACCATAGAATGTGACAATACAGGACTGGTAGATCCGATCCACAATAATAGAATCGCCCACAGGATTAGACACATAAACAGGAGTGCCCAAAGACTCATGAGGAACATCCAGGAAATGAGAAAACAGAGATGACACATATGAATAGGTAGACCCTAGATCAAATAATATCGAAGCATCCCTACCGTAGATAGAAATAATACATGTGATCACGACATCTGAGGCCACTGCATCTGGTCTGGTCGGAAAAGCATAGAACCTAGCTAAAGCATCGACTGGCTGGCCCCCACCTGACTGGCATGTAGCTGGCTGGCCTCCACCTCTAGGACGGCACCCACCCGCCTGCCCTCCGCCTCTGGGCAGCCGAAGGGTTGGTGCTGTAATCATGGGCTGTTGACCCTGCTGCACTGCCTTGACCCGAAGCTTGGGGCAGAACCTCCGCACATGACTGAGATCCCCACACTCGAATCAACCCCTCGATACGGTGATCTGCTGACTTGAAGCCTGACCCTGATGGCCTGAATATCCACTGGAAGAACCTTGGACAGCTGGTGGGCGGTAAGAACTCTTTGGTATGGCACTGAAATAAGGTCGAGTTGGAGCACCCCGAGGAGGAGGCGGTGCTAGAAATGTGGGACTGCTAGGCCGACCTCTCCCAAACTGACTTCTGCCCCCAGTCGGGGCACCTCTAAACTCTCCAGAATAATGGGCACCTCCCAAACTGACTTCTGCCCCCAGGGGATCTCCCGGGATACCATCCCGTAGTCCCACACATAAATGTGCAGGGGAATCTCCCGGAATACCGTTCCGTAGTCCCAAAGTAAATATCCAGCACAAGGGGATCTCCCGGGATACCGTCCCGTAGTCCCAAACATAAACGTGCAGGGGGATCTCCCGGAATACCGTTTCGTAGTTCCAAAGTAAATATGCAACTCAATCAACATAAACAATAGTTTCAACAAGGAATTCTACAGTTTAGACTAAGTTCATATCAAAGAAGACAGATAATTTTCACTAGACATGCTGCACAGAGTTCAGATATGCAGTTAAGACACATAGGCATGATTTCCTAAGCTAAACAGGATAGTTACATATACTAGTGTTTCTCAATTAAAGGAAAAACAGATATCGCTTAATGAAAATGGGGTTTTTCAACAATAGTCGTGTACGCACTCGTCACCTCACGTACATGGCGCTCATATANGAAACCGCAACTCTTCCCTCTAGGAGGGTGGAATATACCTATCCAAGAAAAGGTGTGTAAACTGACCCCAAGTCATGGGAGGAGAACATGCTGGTGTGCCGAGAAGATGTGACTGCCACCATCAACGGGCCTTGCCCTCCAACTGGAAAGTTGTGAAATCCATCCCGTGGGACTCCAATATCCTCATGTTGTGAAGTATGTCCCTACACTGATTAATGAAGTCCTAGGGATCCTCATGTCGCTCACCCCCGAAGACAGGAGGGTGTAGCCTAGTCCATTTGTCTAATAGCTTCTGCGGCTCGCTGGTTCAGCTGGTCTGGGCTCAGGTATGACTGCTGTAACTGGCAGGCTCCGCCCACGGGTAGTGCACCCCGGGTCTGATATACGGCAGCTACATGCCCCGGAGCCTGAGCAGTAGTGGTCTGTGCTCCCCCTCCCTCCTGAGATATGGCTGAGTCCACTGGAAATAAACCAGCCAAGGTCATAGTATCCATGAACCATAGCATACGGCCCATAATCTCCTGAAAGCCCGCTGCTAACATTTATATATATATATATATCCACGGGGGCTGGCTCTATTGCAGGCAACTCGCCCTGCTTCTCAATAGTAGGATCCTCTACTAGATCTACTAGTGTTATAGCTGGGGCAACTCTGGGACTTCCTCGTCCCTTACCTCGGGTTGGTGCCCTGCCCCGGCCTCCACATCGGCCTCTAGCAATAGGGGAAGCAGCTCCTCCTGGGTTTGGAACATCTATCGTGTGCGTTATCACCATCTGTGAGAGAATAAGAGAAAGACACTTAGTATAATATCAACTGCACGATAGGAGATGAAGAAAGAGTAGTTTCCTAACACCCTATAGCCCCTCGAAGATAAGTACGGACGTCTCCGCACCGATCCGCAAGACTCTATTAGGTCTGCTCATAACTTGTAAGATCTACGTGAACCTAGTGCTTTGATACCATGTTTCCACGACCCAATTTCTCCTACAGGCCGTGATGGCGCCCAACATTGCCACTAGGCAAGCCATCAGTGTACTAACTCTGTGATCGTTTCTTTAAAGATTTGAAATAGTTGATATTTAGTCTGTTCATAAGTAAGAAGTAAGAATTTACTAAAAATGAGAGTTCAAGATTTTTAAAGCAAGTGTAATAAGTAAAATAACCCAAAAACAATCGGGTGTCTACTAGCACGAATCACCAAGACCTAGTGTCACAAGTGTATGAGCAACTAGTAGAATATACAAAAGAATTCTACACTACTATCTGAAGTGAAATAGACAGAAAATACAAGCAAAAGAAAGACGTTGGCTACTGCAGAACGGGCTTAGAAGGCAGCTCACCGTGAAGTTTCGTAGTAGTGGTCAAGGATGCGCGCCGAAAATGCACCTACCTAAGACCCTGCACATTTAGTGCAGAAGTATAGTGTGAGTACATAAACAACATGTACCCAGTAACTATCCAGTCTAACTTAGAAGAAGTAGTGACGAGGGGTCAACTTTGACACTTACTATGGGCTAACAATAAAATGTCAAAATTATAACTAAGCATGAATTACATAAATATAGCTGGAAACTCAATAACACGAAATAATAAACAATTATTTCACTAATAGTAAACCCCAAATTAATTTCCATCATTTAACAATTTATAACTCAAGTCAATAAAATAATATCAATTATAAATGGCTCCAAGGATTTATTTCGCACAAATTATGTCGAGGTCATACGGCCCGATCTAACATAACAATATTTAAATTGTGCACTGCCGAGGGTTGAACAGCACGAACCATAGATGCACCAATCTGCTACCGAGGCATTCGGACCACTCCGTGAAAAGAGAAAATACTCTATAACAGTCGATTTAAGATTTATTAAGAGGCAAATATTTAAAAAAAACACCAATTCTCAATAACAGTCAAGTGACTCGTCCACAAATTCAAGTAAGTGACATTTAACTTCTTACAATTCCTTTATCAAGTTCCAACATGACTTAAGCAATTAAGTTAACAAGTAGGGTTCAAACATCGTAAGTATAGCATGGTATGGGTCCTAGACTACCGGACAATAGCATAATTAGTAGCTACGTACGGGTCTCGACACCTCGTGCGTACATAGCCCCCACAAATATGAGCACATATTAATCAATTCACCTATGGGGTTAATTCTCTCTTACAAGGTTAGAAAAGAGACTTACCTCGTCTCAAAGCTTACTTTCCGACCTCAAATTCACTCTAAAGCGTCAACCCGGTGCTGAACAATCCAAAACTAGTCAAATGGTATATAAATTAATCTGTCACACCCCTTTTTTCCACCCCCAAAAAGAATATATATGTGTTATTAGATTGTTGTGGGTTAAAGAGTTTTTTCAATTAAAGTGACAATTTTGAAACAGGGATTATTTTGTTTACAGAGTCGCCACTTGGAATTGATTTTTGGGTATTCCAAGTCACTTTTATTTGAATCCCTATTCAAAGGAAGATTTGACTCTTTTCAAGTTGGTCTGCGAAAAACAAAGTTCGGTAAGGAATTCTGTTGACCGGGGAGAAGGTGTAAGGCATTCCCCGAATCCCATGGTTCTAGCACGGTCGCTTTATTGACTTAAAAATGACTTGAATTAATTCTGGATAAACTGTGATTTATTTGTCTTAAATTACTACGGTCTAGCACCGCTTAATAATTAATTAAAAATCGTTGGCCTCGAAGCGTGTAAGCGTACAAAGTCTTTATTCGGTTATGTGTGTTTAAATCAAGGAACGGATATGAACACATGGCCAAACATAATTTATTTTTGAGGAAATCAGGGAGCGAAAATTCATATATGACCATTTTATTAATTAAATGTTGACCAAGGATCGTGTATGAACACATGATCTACATTTGAAACGTGCGTTTAAAAATATTTGAAGTGGTTAAGCCAATTATTCAAGAGAAGATATGACATTATTAGATTTATTTGACATTCAAAAAAAAAGAACAAAAAAAAAGAAAAATGGATTAACTCAATGGACTATATTGACATAGGTTGCTGAATTTTTTTATTTATTTATTTTGACACAAAGTATAAGATGATCTTATGTGACAAAGAAAATGAACGATTCAATTTGCACGTCACCAGATAACCAATTCCAGTTAAACGAAACGGAACAACTTGGGATATTTACCACGCCAAATTTCTTAAACCTTATATTGCTTCCAAGTCATCCTTTCACTGTTTCCTTTATTTAACTATACAAAGTCCAAGAACCCATTAAAAGAAAGGAAAAAGTTAATAATAATAAATAACTTAAAGAAAGAAAATAAAAGCGTAGGTTGATTCATAGATAAAACAAATAAGTTTCACTTATTTTGACACCCTTTCCTTTTAGTAGCCAACATTTCTTTTTATGGAAAAAGTTTAAAGTAATCTAAACAAAAGACATAGAACACCACTGACCTCTATATGTGAATAAAGATCTACCTTCAAGCTAAACCCATTAAGCACAAATACAATCTACCAAACAATCTTTCATACTCCTTGTATTTGAAGCCCAGAAAGAAATGAAACAATATATTTAAAGCTTTGGCAAGAAAAAGTACAATAACATCTCAATATTGAAGAACATGGTAACCTTCCTTAGATTAGCAAGGTGATTCTTCACACACACTAAGTAACAATGAATCTGAACATCATAGCGCTTTAAGAACGGGAAAAAGAAAAAATTAAAACATGGTGTCAACCAAAAATATGAAAGGATAAGTTACAACTACAAAGATTTATTAAGCATGTTTACATACCAAAATCATACAAGAACGGATTTCAAGTTAAATATACTCGTAATAAACTGAAGAGAATTCAAATAACTTCATGTCCATTTATTATGTCCACCAAAAATTACAGTAACAGAGTGTATGAGGGAATACCTGGATAGTAGAAAGAAAATGTCAGCAATGGATGAACTAAAAATTAGCAGCAGTGACAGCAATAAATAGCAAAGTGACAGCAGCAAACAACAGACAAATAACCCAAAAAACTCAACAAGGATGCTTGAAACTAGTAGCTAACAACTTCGTGAATTGCTCAAAGATTCCTTCTATTTTTTTTTCAAGATTTTTGCACTCTAAGAAACACTCACCAAGCTCAGAAAATTCAGCTTACTATTTACTATTTAGTTCTTGATTTTTCTCAAAGATATGTCTTTTTAGAGTGTAAGAGATGATGGCTAAATATGTCCATTTCAGCTTACTAATGGGTGCTTTAGTTGCTGATTTTTCACTCTCAAAATTGTATTTTTAGAGTGTAAAAACTGTCCAACAAATGTGTGATGGAGTCCCCTTCAAATGAGAAAAGGGTAGCCCTTAAATAGGCAAAGAAAAGCCAACTTTTTGGACAGATTTCACCAAAATCTGTCCAAAAGGGGGCTGAATTTGTGAGCTAAAGGCTGTCCAAAAGGTGAAAGGACAGCCTAAAATCTGCTATAGCAGGAGCCAAGGAGTCCTTTCAGCCACCCTAATAAAAAGCAAGCTACTAGTACCCTATTATATGACAAAAATATCTAAACTTCAGATTTTAACAACATCGATATCAGACCAATACTCAAAAACAAATAACTAGAAACCATTTAACTGATTGAACTATTAACCAACAAGGAGAAAGAGAACTTCAAGATTGAAACCAAGCACGAAACAAGTATTAACCTATGAAGTACTTAAAACTAATCCGCTTGAACCAAAACGAACATTTAGAAATACTAAACTAAAATCAGAACTAAACGACGTAAAGCAAAGCAAAAATATGTCAACAATGACACAAACTAACATAATCAATTAAGCTAAACAAACAACAACAAAAAATCAGAAAATAGATTAAAAGCTAAATGAAATGATCACTAAACAGAATTATAACAAAACTACAAACAAATGACGGGAAACAGAAAAATCAAAACATGGAGGAAAGCATTAAGGTTCGAGTTTTACCAAATTTGAGTGTTCGAACAGTGGTGGCGTAGTTACGATTGGGCAGCGAGACATGGCGGGACAGTGGTACGGCTTCGAGAAAGCTTCTATTGTCGATTTTCATCGAAACCATGACTCCAGAGAATTGGAGGCTAGTTTCGATGAAAATCGACAGCAAAAACTTGCTTGAGGCTAGTGTGAAAGAGCAACAAAAGGCCGCGGAAGGGCAGTGACGGAGGTCAGCAGTGGTCGCGGCAGCGGAGGTGCTGGTCTGGCGGCGGTGTGGTTTTTTTGTCGGAGTTTTGGGGTGAAACAGGTAGGAAAGGATAGATCTCGACGAGATCTATCCATTTATGTATGTATTACAGGGTGTGGGAGGTTAGATCTTGCCGGATTTGAGAGTGGCGACGGCTAGGGTTTCTTTGAATTTAGGTAGATTCGGTGAGATTGAGGGTGATTTCGGAGATTTGGGGTTTGGATATGGGTAGAGGATGAAGAGAGGAGAAGATTGGTGAAATTTGGGGGTGTTTGGAGGTTGGCCGCCGCCGGTGGGTGTCGACGCCCCCTTTTTCCTCGCGGAATCGGGTTCACGATATTTGGGAAGACAACTCTTTTCCCACTTTGGGAATTGGGTTTTTTGAGAGTTTGGAGAGTCGCCACCTAATGATTATAGTGCATTAGGACACTTTTAGAAGAATTAAAGATGCAGACCAAAGTTTTGGGTAAGGGCTTGAAATTATCTCGAGGGGAAGGTGTTAGGCACCCCTCAAGATCCACTAGTGTGGTTCCCGGCCATGCTACAATTGTTGACTTTAAATATAAATGTAAATAAACAAGTACAAGAAGCACAAAAGGTTAAAAGAAGTGCTGAATTTTAAAGAAGCAATTTTTGTAAAAAAAATGTGCAAATAGAGGAAAAGGTAAAGTACTTAGTGCAAATAATCTGAAAGATCATGCGAGAAGCAGAAATTGAAAATGCAATAGCTTTAAAGATTCAAAAAATTTTGTTAAACTAATAAAGAAGGAGAAAGGGGTCCTAGGTTTAAACATTACATGGATCATTCGCACAACACCGGTACTCAGTTGTACGCAGAGTGTTATCGTGTAATCATCATCTCCATGTCTACCCTTCCCACCCCGTTAAGGTATTAAAGCGTGGAACGGTATCGTTTACTTATCGCATGCTACTACCCATCCAATCCTATTAGTCCGGGGTATTATTCTAATCCTAAAAGGGAAGAAAGGGATGGGGGCCTTTGTGGAGTTTAAAGGATAAAATTCTAGCTCGACATTCAAAACAAGTATCAAGTAAAAAGGGAGGACAAGCAAGCATACAAGGCTCAAATTAACCCCAGAAGTCAAACAATCATTTAGTTTAGCATGCCTTGACAAATACTGATTTGGTCTTAGATTAAATTAAGCAGCGAGCGGACTGGTTCAACACGTGTATTTAAACAGAGAGTCTGCATTAGGCAACTCGGATACAGTTGTCAGGGACTGACCTAATTCATTAATTAGCCAACCTTTGTTTATGAGTTGAAATAAAAACCTAGGCGTAGGATCTATTAATTTCAGGAAAAAGATGCAAAGAGTTACCAGTAGTTTCAGAAAAGATGCAAGTTGATTTTAGAAAAAGAATTATCAGTTTAAACAAAGAGAAAAGATGCAAACCAATTTTAGAAAAGAGTTACCAGTTGTTTCAGAAAAGATGTAGACTGATTAAAAGGTTTACGAGTTTCGGGGGAGTGCAGATTGGTTATAGGAAAAAGGTTTATCAATTTTAGCGGGTTTCAAAAGTAGAAAATTACCAATTTTAGTATAGACACTAGTTCCAGTAATCAATACTGCTTAAGAACGAATGATGCTATTAAATACAAGGTTTCCTATAGGCATGCTTTCTATACGTTTACCGATTTTAACACCCTTTCATGACATTAATAGGAGTCTTATACACATGATGTCTATATGCAACTTTGTTATTGAGCCTATAAACGGTTTGCCGACATGATCTCTATATGTGTCATTACAAAACATGAATGTTAAATCCTATAGACATGCTTTCTAGGTGATTTTGCGGTAAAGTTAAGCGTTAAATCCTATAAGCATGGTCTCTATGTGATTGAATCAGTATTAACGACCCTATAGGCAGGATTTCTAGTTTGAATAAAAATCCTAACTCATGATTTCTACCTCTTGGATGCAAGAAAAAGGGGAAAAGGGAATGGGCATTGATTGAGTTTGGGATTCAAAGAATCCAGTACAGGATCATAGAAAGCAAATTGGAGTGTTGTTATGCCCTGAACCATAACTCACATACAAAGGGTAAAGGGTAAGGGGATTCACATAGGAACAATAATGACAAAGTTGCAGAAAAACAGTAAAGGAAAACATAACAGAACTAGGATGTGAAACACATAGTGGAGGAGCAGTATTTAAACTAAGATGGACATACCAGTTGCAAAGTAAGAGAATAGCATAGTAACCACAGCAAGCAAGCAGCAGAAACAACTCAGGTTTTCAGCAGAACACTTGAAGATTCAAGGAGAGCTTAAAGGGTATTTCAGAAAGCAAAGAGGAGAAGTACACAAAACTGGTCTGTGTATTTGAGAGAAGAAGGGAGTAGAAAGCAGATTGCCTGTTATTGCTTGATTGTTACTTACTCGTTGTTACTGCCCATTTGAAAAGGGGAAGGCTGAGCCCTTTATATAGTTTTGAAAACAGGTGAGGCAGGCACAAAGGTATAAACATAAAAACTAACCAAAGTAGTATCAATTAGGGTAGACAGACTCCTTTAATTAAGGGTCTAGTTCAGACGACTAAGAAGGAAGAGAGAATCAGTTTATTAAGGCTAAATTAAGGTAAAGAGACCATATGGTGCACAAATAAGGTCACATACACAATTGGATATTTAAGGAAAGAGGGCACAGTAGTAAGAATAAGGTATAAGTTTAAAAAAATCAGTCAAAGGATCTCGGCTCCAGTTGTAAATCACAAAGAGACTGAGATAATTAAGGAAGTAAATAATTCAAACGTTGGTACAAAATCACAGAAGATACAGGATCAATTATTTAAGGAAAACATCAGTAAGGTAAAAGAGGTTCAATCAAGAGAAATTAGTGACGAATTTCTTAGCCTGATTAAAGGAATTTCGAAAATAAAACTTTGAAAGGGAAGCTTATATATAAGCATGCAGTTCAAAAACAAAGAAGAGCAATGAGAGTTTTTTTCCATAATCATAGGCAAATAAGTTCACAAGTTCGATTACAAACTCGTCATGAGTCTGTAAACCTAGGGTTTCAGAGTGAAACCCTAGTGTCTTTCACTTCAAAGAAAAGAAAATCCCCCAAATATTAGGGTTTCACATGGAGTCGGAGGTGAGGGAATCGTTCAAAGTCACAGAGGTAGGCAGATATGCACAAACAGAAGTAAGAGGAAATTACGAGTTTTAAGACGAAGGTAGGCAAGAGCATGATCAACAGACAAAATCAAAGCATGAGCTTAAACACATAAGCAAAAGCGAGTCAATAACCTAGGCTAACACGTGAACAAAAGAGGTAGAAGAATCTCCGTAAAAGATCCAGTAAGAAACACAAGAGCAGGCTTGAACATAACATGGAATAAAACAACGAGCATGAACACACATAAAAAGAGTAAAAGAATCAGTAACATTTAGAAAACCCTAAAAATAGGATTCGAATAGTTTTGAAAAGGGAAAATTGGGGAAAAACTCTAAAATGGCACACACAGCATAGATCTAGCATAGATCTAGACGAATAAGCGAAAAAGGAACCTCGATTAGGCTAGGGTTTCTGAGAACCCAAAAGGACGAGAAGGCTTGGAAGTCTCGAGAATGGTTCTGAGCTAGCAAGGTCGAATCCAGGCTCGAGAGGCTAAGATACGCCGGAGCAAAGCCGGAAACGGCCAAAGAAACTCGAACCGGCCAGGGTCTGGATGAAGACCTTCGAGGTCTAGCCTAGAATCTTCAATGAGCAAGCGTGTGAGAGCAGGAGATGGTGGGTAGAGGTTGTCCATGGCTATATTAGCCATGGATCCTGGAGGTAGGTGGATATTAGGGTTTCAGAGGTTGAGAGGGTTCGAGAGAGACGAGAGGAACCAGAGGCGGCGGATTTGGAGAATGGGGATAGGGTTAGGGTCGTTTGGGAATTAAAATGGTAAGGAGGAAAGTGGTCGTTGATCATTTTGATCAATGGCCTCGATCAAAAGGGAGCCGGGCGGGTAAAAATAAACGGGCCGTGGGTCGGGTTAATTAAGAAATTGGGTAGGGAATTTTGGGTCTGATTTGGGCTTAAGATTGAGGTTAATTTTGGGCTAAAATCAAAATGCAAAGGGCTAACTCTTAAATAGCCACTTTTCCCTTGTTTTAATTTATAAAAAAATAGCAAAATAATTTCTGGAAATAAATCAAATGTGATAAAATGATTAATGATACATAATTATCAAATTAAAAATACTGGAGTCAATTTTATAAATATAATTACAATTGAATCTTTAAAGAGGCTAGTATTGCAATTATATGCAATTTGGTTTTAAAAATACCAAATGAATTTTTAAAAAATATGCAAAAATCATGTTAGCTATGTTTTGATGTAAATATGAGAATAAAATAAATCGTTCACCAAAATGGCAAATTTTGGGAATAATTATTGGATTTTATGGTATAAAAATAGGCAATTAATTGGTTTAAAAATCATCAAAAAATATCAAAACTCATGGGTGTACTTATATATGCACAAATATGCTATTTTGGAAGTATTTTGGGTACGAAAAATACATAGGGAAAAATTGGGTATCAACAGCTGACCCTCTTTACCCGAGGAGGATAAAAGAGTTGTCGGGTAAAGACAAGATAGCCAATTTTGACCGGATCGGCGATTGGAAAGAACTTTGACCGAGCTCTGGTTTTATAAGAATCAGGCCGTACGTAGTTCAGGAACCATTGATGGAGTATGTCGATGGAGATTCGAAAAGGAACGGACGCGATGCTTAGGTTTGGAAAGGGTGTTTGGAGTCGGATGGGTTGTGGGAACCGGAGCGGGATCGCTCCTGCTGAGATGGCAGTTTGCTAGCCGATGTACCTGCAAATGCAATATAGGCGTATATCGTGCATAAACATAAACGTGATGCAAGTTCCCATTGGACCATGAATGCTGTCCTCGGACGGTTAGGATGACGTCCTTAGACCATGATGTCCTGGGCCATGAAACACAAAATTAAGGGATTCGCAGGCTATGAGATGACGTTCTCGGGCCATGATGATGGTGCCTCCGAACCATGATGCCTTTGAATAATGATGTGCAGGATATAAAGTGGGGTCCTCGAGCCATGGCATGGTGTTCTCGGGCTATGAGGATGATGCCTCCGAACGATGACGCCTTTGGACAGTTTGGCGATATTTCAGCCCATGAGATGCAAGATTTGGCGGTATTTCAGCCGATGCAAAGAAATGTAAATGGCGATATTTCAGCCGACAGAAATTTAAATAAACAGGCGATGTTCCAGCCGATGGAGAATTTAAATAATAGTCTGGCGATATTTCAGCCGATGCAAAAAGTGTAAATGGTGATATTTCAACCGATAGAGAATTTAAATAAAGTTTGGCGATATTTCAGCCGATACAAAAAGAATGTAAATGGCGATATTTCAGCCGACCAAAAACATAGGTATAGATGATGGTGGAAATTTTAAATATGATCTGGCGATCTTTCAGCCGATGTAGAATTTAAATAAAGTTTGGCGATATTTCAGCCGATACAAAAAATGTAAATGGCGATATTTCAGCCGATTGCAGGACGTAAGTAAAAGGTGGCGATATTTCAGCCATGCAAGAGAAATAAAGTGGCGATATTTCAGCCATGCAGGAAAGATAAGGTGGCGATATTTCAGCCATGCAAGTGGAGGTAGAGCTTAACCTCGGAAGGCAAAAAGATAGCCTTATGCGGATAATGCAGGATGGAGACAACGCTTNTCTGAGCTAGCAAGGTCGAATCCAGGCTCGAGAGGCTGAGATACGCCGGAGCAAAGCCGGAAACGGCCAAAGAAACTCGAACCGGCCAGGGTCTGGATGAAGACCTTCGAGGTCTAGCCTCAAATCTTCTATGAGCAAGCGTGTGAGAGCAGGAGATGGTGGGTAGAGGTTGTCCATGGCTAGATTAGCCATGGATTCTGGAGGTAGGTGGATATTAAGGTTTCAGAGGTTGAGAGGGTTCGAGAGAGACGAGAGGAACCAGAGGCGGCGGATTTGGAGAATGGGAATAGGGTTAGGGTCGTTTGGGAATTAAAATGGTAAGGAGGAAATGTGGCCGTTGATCATTTTTGATCAACGGCCTGGATCAAAAGGGAGCCGGGCGGGGTAAAAATAAACGGGCCGTGGGTGGGGTTAATTAAGAAATTGGGTAGGGAATTTTGGGTCTGATTTGCGCTTAAGATTGAGGTTAATTTCGGGCTAAAATTGAAATGCAAAGGGCTAACTCTTAAATAGCCACTTTTCCCTTGTTTTAATTTATAAAAAAATAGCAAAATAATTTTTGGAAATAAATCAAATGTGATAAAATGTTTAATGATACATAATTATCAAATTAAAAATACTGGAGTCAATTTTATAAATATAATTACAATTGAATCTTTAAAGAGGCTAGTATTGCAATTATATGCAATTTGGTTTTAAAAATACCTAATGAATTTTTAAAAAAATATGTAAAAATCATGTTAGCTATGTTTTTGATGTAAATATGAGAATAAAATAAATCGTTCACTAAAATGACAAATTTTGGGAATAATCATTGGATTTTATGGTATAAAAAAGGCAATAAATTGGTTTAAAAATCATCAAAAAATATCAAAACTCATGGGCATGCTTATATATGCACAAATATGCTATTTTGGAAGTATTTTGGGTACGAAAAATACATAGGAAAAAATTGGGTATCAACAGACACACTGGAAACCTGGTTCTATATGTACTATGGGTGAATCACTCGTATGGCTATGGTGTACCTGTGAAATAAACTTCGAAGTTGATTGGTTTGAAGGTCTGGTTCCCAGGTTTACTTGGGCCTAACGAAGGCTCCCTATAGTGTAATTTTATTACCGTTATGTAATTCATTCATTATCTGGTCTGTAGTAACTTTGTAATAAACAGATTCTAGGGTATTTAGTAAAATCGGGGGGATTCCTTATTTCCTTTTGTTAAACTGGGTAGAAATCCTACCTATAGGGATTCATCTATGCTATTAATTCTGCTCATTTGTCAAAACTGTTAAGTTCTATAATGTGTTTTAGAAATCCTGCCTATAGGACACATCAATATGTGTAAGAAACCATGCCTATAGGACCCCAATGTTTGATTCAGTTGTTTGCTGGGAATGTGTGCAATTTCTGCCCTCGTGTTGCTTGATAGATATCATGCCTATAGGATTTAAATCAATTCAGTAATAGATATCATGCTTAGAGGATCAAAATTAGTTTCAAACCTAGAGATCATGCCTATAGGATTTAAGTCGGTTCAGTAATTAGAAAGCATGCCTATAGAATTAAAGGGAAATACAAGGCTGTGAAACATGTCTATGAAGCTAAAATCAGTGTGTATCTAGAAATCATGCCTATAGGGTTAAAACCTGTTCGATATTAAATATCATGCCTATAGGATTCTACTAATTGGTTCTGAATACAATCGCCACTGCTAATCACTTAGACAATATGCCTATAGGACTAAACCACAATTTTGGATTTGTAACTGTGATTTACTGTTATTCGTCACTGCATGAAACGCCCAGATGTCGTCCTAAATGAAATCAGTAAGCAAAATAATAGGCATTAACACTCGCATTAGTGAAACTGTTTCTGTATATCAGTGCTCGCTTGTCTTCTCACATAGATATCCTGTCTATAGGATTCTGCGATCAATAAAACCTGCTAATCAGTTGCGTGCATTTGATGTTTATGTGTGGAGTCAATATGAGCCCATATCTTCTTTTTTTTTTATGTGAAAAGTCCTAACTGTTTTTTTTTGTCGCCTATTATTTTACAATTTTGAGCAACCCAGGCTTAGTCTAGAACCACTCCAAATAGAAGTCCTAATGCCTCCAGGACCATAGGTAAAGGACGGGTAGTGCACGCATAGGAAACGCACTAGAATCAACTAGAGCGCTTTAAGTAACAACTTAAAGATAGTAGTTGGGTAGCAGGAGATGATAGTCTGTGCCCGCTGAATAATATGAGTAACACCCCATATCGAGGGAGTTACGAAGTATTATTTATGTTGCACGGGGTGATCCTTTAGGCTAAAAAATTTAGGCCCCCCCATTAAGTAATTCTCTAGCTTCTTTATTAGACTAATTCATGAATTAAGTTCAGTCGGGACCCACCGACCTCGAGGGGTGCCTAACACCTTCCCTTCAAGGTAAATTCGAGCCCTTACCCGATCTCTAGTGATGCAAACTGGTATGAAATGAGTGACCTGCTCTAGGTGCCCTAACGCACCTTAATCCGTTAGGTGGCGACTCTAACCAATTCCTTTTCCCTACCCTCTCAAAAGGAGTTGTCAAAATGTCGAAACCCGATTTCGCGAGAAAAAGGGGGCGCGACAGTCCTAAGTCATGGGAGGAAAACCCACTAGCCTGCCGAGAAGATGAGACTGCCACCATCTGTGGGCCCTACCCTCCAATTGGAAAGTAGTGAAATCCACCCTGAATGCACCGAAACGTACTTATTCTACTCGGAATGACACCAAATTTTGCGTGTAAGTCTTGAATAACATTACGGATCTATTCTCGGTCTCGGAATTCCGTTTGGACCTTGATAACGCCAAAACCCGCTCCAAACCAAATTCAAAGAAGTTCTAAAATCTTCAAAGAGCCAACTTTCACTATTAGGCACCAACATTCTCCCGGGTCATCCAAAACCCGATCCGAACATACGACCAAGTCCGAAATCATCATAAAAACCTATTGGAATTGTCAAATCCCAATTCTGATGTTGTTTACTCAAAATGTTGACCGAAGTCAAACTTGACCTTTTAAGCAAACCTTAAGGAACCAAGTGTTCCGATTTCAACCCGAACTCTCCCAAATCCCGAACTAACCATCCCCGCAAGTCATAAATCAGTAAAAGCAAGTGTGGGAAGTCTTATTTAGGGGAACGAGGTTCTAGAAAGCAAAACGGTCGGTTAGGTCGTTACATTCTCCACCTCTTAAATAAATATTCGTCCTCGGATGGGTCTAGATTCATACCTAAAGTGCTGAATAAGTGTGGATATCTGCTCCGCATGTCCTCCTCGGACTCCCAGGTTGCCTTCTCGACTGGTTGGCCCCTCCACTGAACCTTTACCACGGAAATCCTCTTGGACCTCAACTCGTGATCCTGTCTGGTAATAATGGAAACTGGCTCCTTCTCATAACCCAAGCTCTCATCTAGCTGAATAGTGCTAAAGTCTAACACATGTGACAAGTCGGCGTGATACCTCCGGAGCATAGACACGTGAAAAACCGGATGAACCCCTGATAGGATAGGAGGTAAAGAAAGCTTATAAGCAACCTCCCCAACTCACCTCAACACCTCAAATGGGCCTATAAACCTTGGGCTTAACTTGCCCTTCTTTCCTAATATCATAATCCTCTTCATCGGCGAAACTTTCAAGAGAACCTTCTCGCCTACCATAAATTACACATCACATGCCTTCTGATCCGTGTAACTCTTCTATCTGGGTTGTGCTGTGTGAAGTCGTCCCTGAATCAACTTTACCTTTTCCAAGGCATCCTTTACCAAATCAGTACCATATAACTTAGCCTCGCCGGGCTCAAACCACCCGATGGAAGAACGACATCGCCGACCATATAAAGCCTCAAATGGAGCCATCTCGACGCATACTCAACTATGCCTTTCTTCATCCGTCGCCACCAATAATATTGCCTTAGGTCACGATACATCTTCCTAGAACTTGGATGAATGGAATACTGAGAACTGTGTGCCTCCTCTAGAATCTTCCCTCTCAAGCCATCGACATTAGGAACACATAGGCGACACTGGAGTCGCAGAACACCATCCTCGCCGATAGAAACCTCCTTAGCACCACCTTGTAGAGCATAGACATGTGAAAGACCGGATGAACTCCTGATTGGCTGGGAGGTAAAGCAAGCTCATAAGCAACCTCCCAAACTCGCCTCGACACCTCAAATTGGCCCATAAACCTGGGGCTTAGTTTTCCCTTCTTCTCAAATCTCATAATACCCTTCATCGGCGAGACTTTCAAGAGGACCTTCTCGTCGACTATCGCGCCCCTTTTTCTCACGAAATTGGATTTCGACATGTGGCAACTCTTTTAAGAGGAAAGGTTAAAAGAGAGAGCCGCCACCTAACGAGTTTAAGGTGCGTTAGGGAACCTATTTGTAGATAACTAGTTTAACTAGTTTGCATCACCAAAAATCGGGTAAGGGCTCAAATTACCTCGAAGAGAAGGTGTTAGGCACTCTTCGAGGTCCACAACTGTGGGTCCTGGCCAAACGAATTATATGAATTAGTCAAATAAACAGAGAGAAATGAGAAGCTTGGGCAATTTTGTCATCAAAACACATGATTTAAAGACAAGATGAGGGGTCCTAAATTTTTTGGCCTAAAGGATCATCCCGTGCAACAAAAATAATACTCGTAACTCCCTCGAGATGGGGTGTTACTCGTATTATTCAGCGGGCACAGACTATCATCTCCTGCTACCCGATTACTATCTTTAAATTTCTTACCTGGAGTGCACTAATTGATTCTAAATCGTACCTTCTGTGCGCATTACCCGTCCCATACTTATGGCCCATGAGGCATTTGGACCTCTATCTTTGGTGGTTCTAGACTTAACTTAGGTTGCTCAAAATGATAAATCTAAGAGACATTCAAAACATGTAGGACTACACATAAGGGCAGTAAATGGCTCAAGTTAGCCTCCGCATGTATACAACAAATGCACGCCAACAGGTTCGTAGTGAGGCAATAGACAATTCCAGAATTAAGCCGAAATAGAGTCTTTAGATCCTAAAGTCATGGCTTCTATGTGATTCTGAATTTTAAATATGCAGGCAGTGTCGTTGTCTTAAGACAATGATTTTATAGATCGTAAGTATTACAAATCGTATAGGCATGATCTCTAAATTGCTTGCGGAATGAGGCAGTGAAATGGTTTGATAGTTTAAAATTGCCAGCATTTGATTTTATCAGCATACTTTCTAGGCGAGCAACAAGATCCTATAGGCAGGATTTCTAAGAATTGGCAATTGAAACTGGTTCTTTATCCTTTCATTCCTAAAGGCATGCTTTCTAAGAGAGCAATACAATGGGACTAACAGTAATAGTAGCCAATTCAATTATATTCCTATAGGCATGATATCTACGCGAATATTATGAAGAGCAGGTATTTATTACTCAACATGACCCTATAGGCATGTATCTAACATAAAGCAATTTGAACAAATAATCACTATGTTGCAACATAATAGGCAGATAACAACATGTACGAATGGAACATGTGAACTGGTGAAATATTCATGTCCTATAGGCATATTATCTAACAAACACATATAGAAATAGAGCATGTTGAGCAAAACGAAACACTCAGATCCTATAGGCAGGATTTCTACCCTTTATGCAAACATTAGAATAGACCCGTTTCCCCAATTTTACTAATACCCCAATTGTTATTACAAAATTATTACAGGCCCAATAGTGAATAAAATTACAAAATGATACAAACAACTATAGTAGGCCTAAGACAGGCCCAAAAGGCACCCAGCCCAGCCAGGCCTTCAACTTTGTCTCCACACATATCTCAACATAGCCCAGGAACCATAGAAGAACTCAAACCAAACCCAATAGTGGTTTGATCATAGGATCCAGGAAAGCATTCATTTACACAAGGCAATTTGCACATAGAAAGAGGGGGCAGAACTAAGTAATCATGAAAATGGCCAAAGAACCTCAGGCCCTAGTGTGTCAGAGTTCACAAGGGTCTCAAAGTGGACCCCGAGCAATGCTCACACTAGGGAGGTTAATAGAGAAGCTTTAGTGGCCTTGGCTTTTAGCTGGCCAAGAATTATAGGTTTAGAATAGGGAAACAACCAATAGTAGTAAAGTAACAGGGTTTGGAAGAGTGTATTTGCATTTTTTAGAAACAAACATTACAAAATGATCACATGGTGAACATATCAACACAGAGGGTGCATGAACTCAATAAACAAGTTAATACTGCAAGTTTTCACTTAACACATTGGGGCAAGGTATATTTGTAAGAAGCAAGGAGTCTTAAACTTCTGGGATTACAAAGTTAATAGGCAAAGGAGCATTAGGCCAATAAGACAAACAGGTATCACTAAATCAACAAGTTCAAGCCTAAAGGATCAAATTATGCTAAACACAGAGATTAAACAATACAACTTATAGAATCACATATTATAGGGGAAACAAGTCAGGAAAGACTAGTCTAAGATAATTAGCTGTTAGGGGTACAGAATTGACAGGGTAAGAACATACTAAGTGACAAACATAGTCATAGGAGCAAATTACAGCTAGAGTGAAGGTTTTAACAGATTAGGGCATACTAATGATATAAATTAATCACTATAGAAATTCAGAATAAGGCAAGAAACAGGATGAGGCCATATAGCCAATGCAAATACTCAATTACCAACACATTAAGCTAAACATGCTTCATACTATCCAAATGGCCTAAGTTAAATACAAATACATTTTTTGGACTAACATATTAGGCGTGAGTCAATGCTAGAGAGGTTTATATCATAACAGAATCACACATAAAGAGAGTCGAGAAATTAGATCCAGTCATGCAACTTCAGAAACAAGGATATGCTAATTAGAACATAATAGAATGAACATTGCAAAGGTTAAGAACTAACCAGTTATTGCTCAACAGGTAGACAAACAAGAAAAGAACAGCAATATGACCCAGAATCTCAGATGCTTCAAGTTCCCAAGGGCTTCAAAGAATCCAAGGCAGTGCTCACACCCAAAGAAGGTCGGAAAGTAGGAAATCCGGTGGCCTTGGCTTTAGCCGACCAAGAGTAAAAATAGAACAAGAGAATAAACGAACACAGAGTAAAAGCCTTAGTTTTCAGTGGAGATTTTAGCGATTGAAGTCTGTCTAAAAGGGAATGGGGAAGGGGTTTATATAGTAGTAAAATTGAGAAATAATCAAGGAAACCGAGTAGTTCAAGCAATAAACAAGGTAAATAAACATGCAAAATGATCTGAAAATCAATTTAAGAGAGAGATCTTTAAACCCTAGCTTTTAGGGAAATTGGAAATCGGCCGAACCGAAACAAAATAGAACTCACACAGTAGTCTGAACGTATATAGACAGAATAGCGTTCAAAATTAGATATTTGAACCATTTTGGTTCGATTTCGGAAGAGAGCTTACTTGCCATGTTTGGGCAAGCACTTAGGTAATACCATAGGAGAACACTCAGTACCAAAAGGGGTCGGATATGGCAAGAAATGGCAATTGAATCCCATATTCAGTGGGATTAGGAGAAGGTTTTAGGGGGGGCGGCGATTAGGGTTTGGTTGAAGAAGAGAGGAGTGGCAGAGAGAATAGGTCGGTAGTCTCTATGAAATGGGTAGGGTTTATGGGTTTAGGTTAATTAAAAGGGGGGGAAGAGACGGTGGCCGTTGATCTTGAGAGATCAACGACTCAGATAAAAATTAGATAGGACTGGTCATTTAGAAGCGGGTCGCGATCGGGTATTAATCATGGGTCGTTTGTCTTTGGGCTGGAGTAACTGGGCTAGTTATTTGAGTGTTTGGGCCATATATTTGGTCCGAAATTGATTAAAAAATTGGGATGTTGTTTAAATACCTAAAATTTATCAAAACAATTTATACAAAAATGCTTAATAAATAAATACAAATATTATTTATGCACTAATGGTTAGCAATAAAAACTCAACATTATAAAAATATAAAAATGCTATTTTGGCACAAATAATATAATTATACATGACTGTAGGCTAATATTGCAAAAATGTGCAATTAGCCTAAAATGCAAATGCAATTATAGAAAAATGAAGTAAGATATTATAAAACATACATGTTGGCGTAAATAATAAGTTTGGATGATTATATCATCATAAAAATAATTTGAAGAATAATTATTGGATATTTATATAAAAAATATAAAAAGAAATTAATTTAGGACTTCTAAAATTATGAAAAATTATGAATGTTTGTATAGGTTTGTAGACTAAATGATGATGAAAATATACTATTTTGAGAGTATATATATACATTTTAAAAATATGAGGGAAAAATTGGATATCAACAGCTGCCCCTCTTTACCCGGGAATGATGAAAGAGTTGTCGGGTAAAGAAATGATGACCAATTTTGACTGAATGGGGTGATTTGAAAAATGGAGGCCGAACTCTGGTTTCTAAGTTGCCTACATATCCCTGGCATTACGAGAATCAGGCCGTGTGTAGTTCTGGATCCAGCGGTGAACTAAGTCGATGGAGTTGTTATAGGAATAGACAAGCTCTTCTAGATAGGATGATATCAGATGAGTTTATATGGAATTGTGAATGGATGTATCTCAGAATAATTATGGATGAGAATTTGAACGGTTATCAAGTGAAAGTGGGTAACGGCCGGTGGCTGGCAGTGTTTGAGGTAGTTTCAGGATGTGAGCATCAAACGGAAACTGGAGCGAAGATTGCTCCTGTTATAAGAACGGTTACCTCCTGGGTTACCTGCAAAACTTAAACTCAATGCATGCAAGTATATATGGGATTATTACGAGAATTTAAACATGATGCAAATTCCCTTTGGAGCATGAAAATTGTCTTTGGACGATGAGAATGATGTCCTTAGACCGTGATGTCCTGGGCCATGAATCGCGTGATAAGGGACTCGCAGGCCATGCAATGATGTTCTCGGGCCATGAGAATGGTGCCTCTGAACTATGATGCCTTTGAATAATGATGTGCAATATTGAGAGATCCTGAGGCCATGACATGGTATCTTCAGACTATGAGGATGATGCCTTCGGACTATGACGCCTTTGGACAAGGTGGTGATGTTTCAGCCCATGAGATGCAAAGACATGATGCTGGGTCATATGAGAAGTGAAACAAGACAGAGCTTAGTCTTGCATAAGATTGGGGTAAAGCTTGCCCCGGGAAAAATAGTGCTAGAAAAGTAGCATAGCATTCGGTATTATGCAAGGAAAGGCAGAGCTTAGCCTTATGTAGTTGAGGAGGCAGGTCTAATCCTCATGCAAGAAAGGGAGACAGTGCTTAGTCTCATACAATTAGGAGACAACGCTTAGTCTCATGCAAGGAAAGGCAGTGCTTAGCCTTATGCAGTTAAGGAGGCAGGGCTTAGCCTCATGCAAAATAGGGGACAGTGCTTAGTCTCATGCAATTAGGAGACAGTGCTTAGTCTCATGCAAGGAAAGGCAATGCTTAGCCTTATGCAATTAGGGAGGCAATGCTTAGCCTCATGCATAATAGGAGACAGGGCTTAGTCTCATGCAAGAAAAGGAGACAGGGCTTAGTCTTATGCAATGGAAGGCAATGCTTAGCCTTATGCAATTAGGGAGGCAATGCTTAGCCTCATGCAAAATTGGAGATTGGGCTTAGTCTCATGAAAGAAAAGGAGACAGGGCTAGTCTCATGCAAGGAAAGGAAATGCTTAGCCTTATGCAATTAGGGAGGCAATGCTTAGCCTCATGCAAAATAGGAGACAGGGCTTAGTCTCATGCAAGAAAAGGAGACAGGGCTTAGTCTGCAATTAGGGAGGCAATGCTTAGCCTCATGCAAAATAGGAGACAGGGCTTAGTCTCATGCAAGAAAAGGAGACAGGGCTTAGTCTCATGCAAGGGAAGGCAATGCTTAACCTTATGCAATTAGGGAGGCAATGCTTATCCACATGCAAACTAGGGGGGCAATGCTTAGCCTCATGCAAATAAGAGACAATGAGTGATAGTAAAGTATTTCTTTTTTGGAGACATGTTTGCATTTGGCAACTTGCCGTTATGATTTTTGATGTGTGTGTGTATTTACGAATATTCCTTGTTCCTGCATCCAAAGAAAAATCATGAGTTCTGCGGGGAAGGTTGGTCCGTTCCTTCGCTTGTCTGCTTTGCTTCACTTTTGCCCTGTATCGAGATCCTGCTCAAGTTACCCTGGGTAGCATCTAGCTGTTTATAAAATAACGGTTTTCGAAAAAAATATGTGTGCATTTTATGAATGTAGTTATTTTAAACATAGTAGTATGCAATATCATGTAAATTGGATGAACCAATGACTATGACACGTTAGAGACATTGCTACTTCTTTGCAGTAGAATTTTGAGGGTCCTTCTCAAAATTCTGCCCCAGTTTAATAAGCGATTCTTTGACCGTTCCGCATATGATAAAGTTGGCTGGACTTGCTTTGAAATTTTGAGGGACCTCCTCAAAATTCTGCCCCAGTTTCTGATCATGGTGAAAATGAAGATTTTATTGAGTTGTGACCGAACCCACAGGGCTGCCTACGTATCCCCTCTTAAACGGGAATCAGGTCAAGCGTAGTTCAGTTACATCAGGTGAAGAAATGGAAACAATCTAAACATAGTATCTTTTGACTGCGTCCGAATTGATAAGCTTTGGCCAAATCTCTCCGTCCATTTCTGCAAGTATGAGTGCTCCTCCTGTTAGTACTCTGTGAACCATGTAGGGCCCTTGCCAATTGGGTGAAAATTTCCCTTTGGCTTCATCTTGATGCGGGAAGATCCGCTTCAGCACCAGCTACCCCGGTGTGAATTGTCTTGGTCTGACCCTTTTGTTGAAAGCTCTGGACATTCTGTTCTGATAAAGTTTACTCATACCGCATTCATTCCTTTTCCGTCAATGAGAGCTAATTGCTCGTAGCGACTTCTTATCCATTATTCATCACTGAGTTTAGCTTTTTGTATGATTCTTAAAGAAGGAATTTCGACTGCGGCAAGAATTACAGCTTCAATACCGTAGACCAACAAGTAGGGGATTGCTCCGGTTGATGTGCGGACTGTGGTACGATACCCCAATAAGGCAAATGGTAATTTCTTGTGCCATTGCTTGTGGTTGTCTACCATCTTTCTCAATATTTTCTTAATATTCTTGTTTGCGACCTCCACGACTACATTCATTTGAGGCATGTATGCTGTGGAATTCTTGTGCTTGATCTTGAAGGTCCCACGCATAGATTTCATTAAGTCACTATTGAGGTTGGTGGCGTTGTCGGCGATGATGGATTCTGGTACCCCGAATTGGCAAACAATACGATCCCTGACAAAATCTGCGATGACTTTCTTGGTTACAGCCTTGTAAGATTTTCGGAGCCATTTTGTGAAGTAGTCTATGTCCACTAAAATGAACTTGTGTCCGTTTGAAGCGGCGGGCTCGATCGGACTGATGACATCCATTCCCCAAGCGGCAAAAGTCCAAGGTGCACTTGTTGCATTGAGTTCATTTGGCTGTACCCGTATCATATCTGCATGTATTTGGCACCGATGACACTTTTGGACATACATGATGCAGTTTGTTTCCATAGTCATCCAAAAATGTCCTGCTCTCAATATCTTCTTGGCTAAAACGAAATTGTTCATGTGTGGTCCGCAAGTTTCGGCATGTATCTCTTTGAGCAGTTTGGAAGCTTCCTTGGCGTAATAAAGGATGTCTTCTCGGCATCTTCTTCATCCATCCAGATCTGATGATATCCCGCGAAGCAATCCACAAAGGATTGGAGTTCATGCTTGGCACAGTTGTCGATCAGTATGTGTATATTGGGCAACGAGAAATCATCTTTGGAACTTGCTCTGTTTAAATCCCGATAGTCGACAAATACTCTAACCTTCCCATCCTTCTTCAGAACTGGCACGATGTTAGCCAGCCAGGTAGGATATTCAACCACTTTAAGAACCTTAGCTTTGATCTGCTTGGTAACTTCCTCTTTTATTTTCAAACTCATATCTAGCTTGAACTTTCTGAGTTTCTGCTTTATAGGAGAACACATCAGGTTGGTAGATAGTTTATGAGCCACTATAGACGTGCTCAACCCAGTCATATCATCATAAGACCATGCAAAAATATCTTCATACTCTTTCAGGAAACGGGTGTACTCCTCTTTCTCTGATGGTGATCGGTGAATGCTTATGCGAGTTTCTTTGACTATTTCGGAATCTCCCAAATTGACTATCTCGATTTTGTCCAAATTGGACTTAGGCTTGTTCTCAAAACTTTCCATTTCTTTGATAATTTCTTCAGGTATTATATCTTCTTCTTCTATTTCTTCTGAATCACAATCCTTATGTTGCGATGTCTCATTACATGTCACAGTCATAGGTTCATCGGGATAATTAATAATAACACTGTAGAGAGAAAATGTAAAGGATAATAATGATTACTAAAGTAGCAATGCATTAAATAAATCTTGAAAACATCAAGACAGGTACGGCTCGATGACTTGAGCAATTATTTCAAAAAAAAAATATGTTCAAAACAAAATACCGAAAATGTCTTAAATGCTTAAAATTGCTTTAAAATAGATTGTGCTAACTGCCAGGCTACCCAGGAACTCGACGGGCCCGGGACGGTGCAGTAGTCCAATTCTTGAGAATAGTTCCTTTCTCCATGGTCTGAATAGTAAGGTCTTCCTCCTCCTCCTCCTCCTCAACTATCACACTCAAGTCCATGTCTTCATCATCCAGAAATAGATTCCTTAGGCCAGCTAAAGCTTCATCTTCTTCAGACCCCCATATTGCGTCAGCATGTTAAAATGTCTGGTGCAAGTGTGGTACTGGTCATTTGTGGGTACCGAGTCGGATGGTGATGGTGTTGTTGAGGATTAGGTATCGGTAAAAGGTTTTGGTTCTGAGGAAGTGTGGCGTATTGATGTGGTGCGGGAGGATTTTGTGGATTTTGGTTATGTGTGTTTTGGGGAGGTGCTGGGCTTTGGGAGTTTGCGTTTTGTTGGTTGATATCGGGGATATTTAGGGTGAGGGAAAGGTTTTCCAAGTTCCGAACCTGCTCAAGCTCCCCTTGTAGCTCCAGTATTTTTTGTTCCAACCGTAAGACCAGATCGTTCTGTGCCGGAGTATCCGACCATCCTAAGTCTCGACATTCTCTGCGTGCGTAGCGTTGTCTTTCCTGATACCGCTCATATCGTCCATTTTAGCTTTTCCCTTGCTTTTAAGATCACTTAGAGAATGAGAAGGTGGAGGACCTCTAGATCTGGTATGATATGTTGATGATGACAGTATGCACGAACCAACCTTAGGGGATGGGAATAAACAAAGAAAAGAAGAAAACAAAAGGTAAACAAATCAGTATCGGAGTATTAAAGGGATATTTGTGGTATTTAAACACATATTGTGGAATTATAAATTCGAGTCCTAATTTGGGGACCTCATTGTGCCTGAGGTAGGCCTAAGCGACATATAGATTTGGAGAAAATCGATACCAATAACTGCGTCATTTCATTAATATGGTAAATGGACCAAATCTTTACTAAAATGACAATAATTGTAAAAAGTCACTAATGGCATTTCAACCAAAGTCTAAAACGAGTCTAGAAAGCAAGTAAAACATTACTCCTAATCTATTTAGTTCCGGAGGGACCTTCTCCATGCTTGGCCTTCTTTGCTCCATCGATCAGATTCCCTAGGTCGCGCATGTCCAGCAGTAGATACGCCCTTGCTAGATGCCATCCTTCGTTGCCCTCTGCATTCTAACAGTCCGAGATCCTTTTCCTCATCTTTCCCTCAAGCTCCATCAACTCCTGCTCTAAATACTCCAACCTCTTTGTTGATTTAGTAGAGATTTCTTTCCACTCGTTAATTGCTTCCATGTCCACTTTATCTTGTTCCAAATGCCTAGCTTCAAACTCGAAAACCCTTTTGCACAACATCATGTATTTGACTTGTGCTTCAGCAACATCATCTATGACCCTATTCTTCAAATTAACCCTTGGCTTGACATCTTCCGTTATGTCATCTACCAACCATGATGGATAGAAATACACGTGCCGTCGTGATACCGATCTAGCCCGATAGTATCTTTCTCCACAATGATCTTTTGATGCCATATGTGCTATGCCTCGAACTTGAATGGAATGGCGTTCCCTTGGAAGTCTGCTTTGTACTGAACCATGTTGGAAACTCAGGGTATAATTTCTCCCAGCTTACCTCATAACCCTTATAGAAGCATAAGGGTAGATCCCCCTCAATCCGATTAGCACTAGATGAGGAGCATCTCTCAACCTGATGATGAATTCACTGTTAGGGAACCACTCGAACATCCAATGTACCTTGTCAATAGTCAAATTGTTGAAGAAATGTTCCCAGCTCACAACATTTTCCGGTTGCGTAAATCTGTTTGGGATAAAAGTCATTCTCTTCAGATGGTGATAGGCTATGTGGTCATTCCATGGTCGTCGGGGAAGTTCTTGACGATATTCTCCTCTCTGAAGGTATTCCAACAACCATACTTGCAGCAACAAATTGCACCCTCGAAATGCCTAAACCCTTTTTTGCAACGGTCTAAAGCCCGGTACATCTCAGCCAAAATCATAGGGACAATAGTATAAGTTTCCCCTCAATCCCCTCCATTAGAGTCCTAGCGACCATAGCTAGGCGAGTGTGGATCCCTTCTCCCTGTATTGGAAATACCAGCATCCCCAGAAAACAGACAATGAATACGAAAACCCAACGGTGTGTCCAACCTAGAGAAGTGATGGAAAGCTCGTCATGGTAAAGGCAGTATGACTTGCTGTGCGCATAACACTCATAAAGTAACTCGAATGGTATGTAAGATTTCTTCAGACAAATTAACCCATCATTTTTCTTGAAACCCATCATTTTCAGGAAACCTCGAGAAGTGCGGTTTTCCTGTACCAACAAACCAGGGCTATCCCATGGGAGTCCAGTGAAGCCTCCTATTTCTTCTAAAAGGAGAGTCATTTCTATGTCGCCAAAACGGAAGAGGGCTCTCTTCTCATCCCAAAACATGGTGGAGGCCTCAATTAATGCATTGTTTGGTCGAATGTCTAACAGGGAGGTTAAATTTTCAAGGACTCTTTTCACATGATTTTTGTCACTTGGTGAGATATTTTCCCACCAATCTAGCAGCAAAGGTGGGATATTTTGAACCATGCCAAACTTGGGGACTTCGTGCCTCATTTCTACAAAATAAATAAAGTTAGTCTTTCCTCCTCCGGATTTGGCTATTTACACGTTAATGATCAACATATTGGCATATTTTCTCCAAATAATGCACAAATCGTGATTATGTCCATTGGGGTTATAGAAACTCCGTCGGACTTTGGACAAGGCTTGCCTTAGCGAGTTATTACACAGACAACGTTCTAACCCATACTAGGTTTGGATATGATGCATGCACAATTAATATTAAAGTGGGGGTTTCTGGAAGATTCTAGATCGGTACCCTCAGGCGGACTACTTGAGAGAGAAAGGCACGGAACCGTCGACTGCACCGCTGATCGACTTGTTTTACCGCAAATAAGCCTTGTCGATGCCCCCTTTTTCTCGCAAAATCGAGTTTATGACATTTGGGCGGACAACTCGTTTCCTTTTGACAATTGGGTTTGAATTGAAGAGTCGCCACCTAATGATTAAGTGCATTAGGACACTAAGAAGAATTTTGATTTAGAAAACCAGAGATTGGGTAAGGGCTTGAAATTATCCCGAGGGGAAGGTGTTAGGCACCCCTTAAGATCCACTAGTGTGGTTCCCGGTCATGCTATAATCGTGACTTTAAGTGCAAACAACAAGCAAGAATTACAAATACGAGGAAGTTTTCCCATAATGGTTGCGAGCAATTGAAATTAAAAGAAATTAAAGAAGCTGAAGTTTGGGAAGAAAGTAGTCTTTCAAATTCTAAAAATAAACAAGTAAAGGGAAGGGGTTTTCACATAATTACTGCAAGTAATTGAAGTTAAAAAAAAGATTAAAGAAGCTCAAATTTGGGAAGAAAGCAGTCTTTTAAAAATAAACAAGTAAAGGGAGGGGGGTCCTAGGTTTATAAATAATATAGATCACCCCACACAACACCCGGTAACCGTTTATACACGTGGTGTTATCGCGTGGTCATCATATCCATATCTACCCTTTCCCACCCCGTTAAGGTATTAAAATGTGGAATAGTCTTGTTTTCTTATTGCATGCTACTACCTGCCCCAATCCTATCAGTCCCGGAGGTATTTGGGACTACTAATCCTAAAGGGAAGGGATGTGAGGTTTTATAGTTTCAAAGGACAAAATTCTAAGGCGACAATCAAAACACATATGTAACAAATATGGGGGAGAAGCACATAACAGATAGAAAGGGCTCAAACAAACCTCCTTAAAAAACAAAGAGAAGCATATAGTTTAGCATGTCTTTACACGTACTGATTAGGGTCTGTTTAAGCTTAAAAATTGTGGCAGACTGATCTATTACATATTTCAGATAAGAAGCCCGAATCAGGCCTGCCTGCTGGTTGTAGTTAATAAGAATCTGATTCAATTTATAAGTTATCCTATGGCTTGCCTAAGTGTTAAACGAAACCTATAGGCATGATATCTATTAGTTCAAAAAAGAAGTATGCTGATTTATGAAAAGAAACTATCAATTACAGGAGTATAAATTCTACAGTCATTGTTGTTACTGCTGATTTTAGACTTATAAGCGAATGAGCGATTCAAATTTTAGTTGATAGCTCCTATAGGAATGCTTTCTAGGTGCTATTTATTTGAAAAACATTTTTTACAAGAAAAACAAGAGTGCAAAAGTCCTACGGGCATGGTATCTAAATGTTGTTAGTTATTTAAACCTATAAACGGGATTGCCTAGTGATAGATGGAGATACAAAATTCAGGAAGTCCTATAGGCATATTATCTATATGATATACAGCGTTTCAGAGATGACTAATAGACATGGTCTCTATATAATGCAGAAATGCAGAACCTATAGACATGGTTTCTATATGGAATGCAGAACCTATAGACATGGTTTCTATATGAAATACATAACCTATAGACATGGTTTCTATATGAAATGCGTAACCTATGACATGGTATCTATATGCAATATAGAAACGAAAGTTGAAAGCAGGATATAAGTGCAGAAGTATAATAATCACCTATGAACATGATATCTACTCTTTTTTGCATGCATGATTTACCCTCCCCTTTTCACTAAAAGCCCCAATACTTATTACAAGTTATTACAGCCCAGAATATAAGAAAGGTAAAATAACATTAGAGAAACTAAAAAATTTACAACCAAGGAGAGCCTGATTCAGGTTTCCTGTCTGAAGCATGAAGTAAACCAACTCGAAAGACCAAAATCCAAATCCTTTCTCATTTGGGTGTGTCAGAGTTCCCAAGAGCCTCATGGACTCTGGGCAGTGCTTACACCCAAATACAAGATTGAGTCATAGTGCAGTGTGGAAGAGCCAGCCCTCAAGTGTCCAAGTTCAGAGGGAGCTCAAGGTCCCAAGGCAAGGCTCACAGGAGGGGGGCAGAACTTAGAAACTAGGAATGAGTGTAAGTGCAGAAAATGGATTCTGGGGGAAAAGCAAAGATAGGCTGGTGGTCATACCTAGCAATTGGAAGTGCTGGCACACCCCAACCAGCCTGTTAGCCACATTGTTTGGGAGTTAGGATCCCCTAAGGGATCAAGTCCAAACATGAGCAACTATTTGGATGTTGCCATGTTCTGAACTTCAACTCAAATACATATAAGGGGACAGGG